>NW_028171124.1:107500-142353 GCF_963971535.1 Notolepis coatsorum
TTTACGGCTGTGGGTAGGGCGTTCCACATTGATGTGGCATAATTTGTGGAGCTCCCTCTGGTGTTGTGGTCGTGGTATTCACTGACCTTTGGGAAGTATTTCGACATGTACATGGGTACCTTAGTGGTGTAGTGTATCTTGTAGACCAGGCCCATTGCAAGTTGCTGTACAAAGTGGGCAGGGGTGAGGTGGGTTTTAGGAGTAAGGTCAAGCAGTAGTCTGACCAGTTTGTTTTGTGATGTTTGTAATCTTGTTTTTAGTGCCTTTGAGGTGCTTTGGTACCATGAGGTGCAAGCATAGTCGTAGTACCCTTGAATGAGTGCTCCTGTTAGAGTCTTCAGGGTATTCTTGTTTACCAGAGAGGAGATCCGGTACAAGAATCTTGTTCGTTGGTTGACTTTTTTTATTACATTGGTTGCCATTTTGTCACAGGAGAGATTAGCCTCTAGGATGGAGCCCAGGTAGGTAATTTCATCTTTCCTTGTGACAATATTGTAACCCACTGTAACAGAGAAGCCGTCGGTCTTGCTGAGTTTGTTATTTGATCCGAAGAGAATGGACTCTGTTTTACCCAGGTGTAATGATAGTTTGTGGTCAGCGAGCCAGTGGGGCCTCACATTAGTCTTTACCTGGGGCCTCACATTAGTCTTTACCTGGGGCCTCACATTGGTCTTTACCTGGGGCCTCACTCTAGTCTTTACCTGGGGCCTCACATTAGTCTTTACCTGGGGCCTCACATTGGTCTTTACCTGGGGCCTCACTCTAGTCTTTACCTGGGGCCTCACATTGGTCTTTACCTGGGGCCTCACATTGGTCTTTACCTGGGGCCTCACTCTAGTCTTTACCTGGGGCCTCACTCTAGTCTTTACCTGGGGTCTCACATTCACTATAGGCTACACACTGATCCGATCATCACACAATAATATCATATACGAATAGTATATGAAGTCCTTTCTGGATAGTTTCAGATTCAAACGAGACATGTTTTGACCATTGCACGGTTGTATGACGCAAGAAACAAGATCCGGGTTGAAAATCTGGAAGATTGCTACAAAAACAGTTCCGACAAATGTATTTTATTGACTTTTACAAAACAACAACAGTACAAAAAGTTAGTCCACAGAGGAGGTGTTTTTTTATTTGTATGGGGTTTCTTTTTTGGAAAGAGAATATGCAAATTCTAATCGCACAATTGCAACAAACACTCCCTCAAAGTGACAGGAAGGGGTTGGGGGGAGGTTGGGGTGCGTACAATCAAACCTTTATAGTCTGTTGATGCACCACGACATTTCTTTTTGTAGAAAAACAAAATATAGAAAAACAATGACATTCTTCGCAGACTCATAAGTCTTGTTCATGCTCCGTCACTTGACACTTTCGACAGCCGCCGTCGACAGGAACACAGCGTTGTCACACGGCGTCTCCGGCGTGTTGTTCATGTTGTTGCCAAGGATTCTATCATCTCCACGGTAACAAGATCCCACACTGTGTATTTACTCAGCTGACCTTTTCTCAGTCCCATCCGTGTTTACAACAAGGAAACTATAAAAGAAGGAAGGAAGGCACGTCACGTCAGAACACCAGCGTTCTACGCTCTGCTCGCCGGTGCCACACTTTGGTGCCAGTCCTATTGAAGCCTGTGTTAAAATGCAAAACATCCACCAGCTATCTGAGGAAACACACATATCGACCAATATATCAGACGTTAGCTGGTTAACAACGCAATGGATTGATTGCCGATGATTCTGACATCTGCGCTAATACTAGGGATGCTCGATATTGGCTTTTTCACCGATACCGATATACCGATATTGTCCAACTCTTAATTTCCGATACCGATATCAACCGATATCAACCGATACCGATATATGCAGGGTTTCCCCCCCCCAAAAAACGGAATAATTTCAGGTCATTAACATTACATATCTCTTGTTGTGGAATTAACACAACATTATGCAAACTTTTGACAATAAATAAAATCAGAATTTGTTCTTACTTGCTTGCCTGGGTAAATAAAGATTATAGAAGAATTGAAAACCGATACCGATATTTTCCGATGTCACATTTTAATGCCAATATCGGACATCCCTACTAATAACATGTTTAAAATGGTCCTAAACGAGGAGACGGGCAAACTGAAGGTTTACCACACTTGGCACCGATGTGTGTTCAGTTCACGCGCTACACAGTGACATAATGACCTTTCTCTCTTTTATGGTTTCCTTGGTTTACAAACAATAGGCCGTGGCCAAAACCAAATGTATATCCACGACGCCCTTGGTTTACAAACAATAGGCGCAAAAACCAAAGTGACGTACAGTATATAATCCATGTATATCCACGGCGAGGTCGGCATTCTTCCCTCCAGTCGGTATATACGACGGTATATACCGTAGCGACATTCCGGAGGCACGCGGCATTGAAGGAAAGCGTCGAGAGACACTGACCGACCCCCCCCTCCGTGAACTTTCCGGCGGGGGACGGTTGCCAACAGCATGGCGTGACGAAGCAGAGGTGAACCCTTTGGGAGGGGGGGGGGTAGGCATCGTTAAAGACAGACGGCAAACGTCCCGTCTGTCAGAGAGAGAAAGGTCCCACTTCCTTTGGCTTTTCCACCGGTGTACCTCGATCTCCACATACCGACGAGTCGACACCTTTTGTGCTTTTATATATTTTTTTTTCTGTTGTTTTTCGCCATGACAACCAGAGAGTGCAGCGGTAGTTCTGTTTTTCCAAGAGTATGTCGAAACAGAAAGAGAATACGTTGGCACATTCAAGAGAGTGAGCTTTTTTCTTTTTTATAATGGACTTCTTTTTTTTTTCTTTTTTGATTCTTCCTTATAAATACAATATACATTTCTTTCCCTGTATCTAGAGCCCATGTAAAAACAGTACAGAGATGGCTATTTACATAATGGACAGGAGTGACCCCCCGGAAGTCATAAATAATCATAGTAATATAAAAAAAAAAGAAAAAAAAAGAGGAGTAACAGGAGTAACGTCTGTTGTTGGTTCGTACGGACAGAAGCAGACGGGACGGAATCCTAAGACGTGAAATGTTCTCTCCTTTCTTCAGCGGTCGGCTTCACTGGGCGGAGACCCAGAGGAGCCTTCCAAGGGACCTTGACGAATGTCTCCGTTCAGAACCGCTGGTGTCCTTATCTCATTTCCTGTCAATAAACAAACACACAAAGACACAAAGGTGTGAATAGAAGTTGAACTAAACAGGCTCTTTTCTCTTTTCACTCAGAAACATAGGCTACCGGTCAGGTTGTCTCCACTTGCACCATCTGTGGTGTCAGATTCCCTTATTTTTGTTTCTTCTTAGACAGACTGTGATAGCGCCTCCAAAGAGGCACTCTGACATCACAGATTGGGGGCGGGGCAGAGTGTGCAGCGGGGTGAAAATACCGACCACTAGGGGGGGGGGGGGGGGGGTGCGGCAAAATGACGGCTGTGTTTCCGTACTCTACTGCTATTTGTCCCCCAAATGTAACTAAAGTGATTATCAGAAGGACAGACTTTTTACTGTAGAAGCAGTTAGGGGTTAAGTGTCTTGCTCAAGGACACTTCGACACGCTGCCCGGGAGGAGCGGGAATCGAACCAGGAACCTTCTGACTACCAAACGACCGCTCTACGTCCTGAGCCACATATATATATATGATTTATAAATGATATGAAAAGGATTGGAGGTGAAGAGACTGAAAAAACGTGATATTATTAGATAAAAACAGATGATTTATATACATTTCTAATGCAGATGTTGACTAAGTTTTCCATTGCGGACATAGTTTGCAGTTTAAAAGGGGTAATAAAACGCAATATCATGATATTCCAATAATGTGTTACATGTACAACAGTATTTGTGTGGTGTGTGGCTGTGGATCGTTTTGGGGTTAATTTCCTTTCAGCCATTCCATCCATTTCCATAAATGCAATATTTCCCATCTCCATTACCTTGTGAAATGTCTCCATGTATTATAGCAGTAATGATGTGATTACAGGCACGGTGACGTGATTACTACACAATGGCTAAAAGGCTCGGGAATTTATATCAGCCCATTACGGGGGAGGAATGATTACGCGGCCTTGATGTCAGAGACCTGATTGGGAATTTGACCAGGAACGTCGGGGGAACCCCCTACTCTTTGCGATAGGCACTCTGGGTTCTGAGTTCTGAGTTAACAACAATTCATTCTGGACCTCGGCTTAACGTCTCATCCAAAGGACAGCCCTACCACCGGGACAGGGGCATTGTTACTGCCAGGTCCAGAGGACAGAGTGTCTCCCTGCTGGACAACAACACCACCAGGTCCAGAGGACAGAGAGCTCCCTGCTGGACAACAACACCACCAGGTCCAGAGGACAGAGTGTCTCCCTGCTGGACAACAACACCACCAGGTCCAGAGGACAGAGTGTCTCCCTGCTGGACAACAACACCACCAGGTCCAGAGGACAGAGTGTCTCCCTGCTGGACAACAACACCACCAGGTCCAGAGGACAGAGTGCTCCCTGCTGGACAACAACACCACCAGGTCCAGAGGACAGAGTGTCTCCCTGCTGGACAACAACACCACCAGGTCCAGAGGACAGAGTGTCTCCCTGCTGGACAACAACACCACCAGGTCCAGAGGACAGAGCGCTCCCTGCTGGACAACAACACCACCAGGTCCAGAGGACAGAGTGTCTCCCTGCTGGACAACAACACCACCAGGTCCAGAGGACAGAGTGTCTCTCTGCTGGACAACAACACCACCAGGTCCAGAGGACAGAGTGTCTCCCTGCTGGACAACAACACCACCAGGTCCAGAGGACAGAGCGCTCCCTGCTGGACAACAACACCACCAGGTCCAGAGGACAGAGTGCTCCCTGCTGGACAACAACACCACCAGGTCCAGAGGACAGAGTGTCTCCCTGCTGGACAACAACACCACCAGGTCCAGAGGACAGAGTGTCTCTCTGCTGGACAACAACACCACCAGGTCCAGAGGACAGAGTGTCTCCCTGCTGGACAACAACACCACCAGGTCCAGAGGACAGAGTGCTCCCTGCTGGACAACAACACCACCAGGTCCAGAGGACAGAGTGCTCCCTGCTGGACAACAACACCACCAGGTCCAGAGGACAGAGCGCTCCCTGCTGGACAACAACACCACCAGGTCCAGAGGACAGAGTGCTCCCTGCTGGACAACAACACCACCAGGTCCAGAGGACAGAGTGTCTCCCTGCTGGACAACAACACCACCAGGTCCAGAGGACAGAGTGCTCCCTGCTGGACAACAACACCACCAGGTCCAGAGGACAGAGTGTCTCCCTGCTGGACAACAACACCACCAGGTCCAGAGGACAGAGTGCTCCCTGCTGGACAACAACACCACCAGGTCCAGAGGACAGAGTGTCTCCCTGCTGGACAACAACACCACCAGGTCCAGAGGACAGAGTGTCTCTCTGCTGGACAACAACACCACCAGGTCCAGAGGACAGAGTGTCTCCCTGCTGGACAACAACACCACCAGGTCCAGAGGACAGAGCGCTCCCTGCTGGACAACAACACCACCAGGTCCAGAGGACAGAGTGCTCCCTGCTGGACAACAACACCACCAGGTCCAGAGGACAGAGTGTCTCCCTGCTGGACAACAACACCACCAGGTCCAGAGGACAGAGTGTCTCTCTGCTGGACAACAACACCACCAGGTCCAGAGGACAGAGTGTCTCCCTGCTGGACAACAACACCACCAGGTCCAGAGGACAGAGTGCTCCCTGCTGGACAACAACACCACCAGGTCCAGAGGACAGAGTGCTCCCTGCTGGACAACAACACCACCAGGTCCAGAGGACAGAGCGCTCCCTGCTGGACAACAACACCACCAGGTCCAGAGGACAGAGTGCTCCCTGCTGGACAACAACACCACCAGGTCCAGAGGACAGAGTGTCTCCCTGCTGGACAACAACACCACCAGGTCCAGAGGACAGAGTGCTCCCTGCTGGACAACAACACCACCAGGTCCAGAGGACAGAGTGTCTCCCTGCTGGACAACAACACCACCAGGTCCAGAGGACAGAGTGCTCCCTGCTGGACAACAACACCACCAGGTCCAGAGGACAGAGTGTCTCCCTGCTGGACAACAACACCACCAGGTCCAGAGGACAGAGTGTCTCCCTGCTGGACAACAACAACACCACCAGGTCCAGAGGACAGAGTGTCTCCCTGCTTGGACGACAACGCCACTTTCCGACAAATAAAGGGGAGGACAAAAAGCGTACACCTGAAAGCCACGTGACCCTTGACCCTACCTCGCTGTGTTTCCTGGCAGAGCCGGGCCCTCCCCTGGAGCCTGTGGAGCCTCTGGAGGAGGAGCTGCCCGTGGTGGAGCAGTTACTAGACACCTGCCCTCTGGACAGATAGCTGGGCTTCCCTCCATACTGCAACACCTCCTCGCCTGGGGAGGGAGGGAGGGAGGGAGGGAGGGAGGAGGAGGGAAGATGAGGGAGGGAGGAGGAGAAGGAGAGTAGGTAAAGGTTTGTGTCATTTGACTGTTTGGCTGAAAGAGAACTTTGACAGCAGTTATGGTGGCTCCGTTTGTATTTATCTATTTATTTTACAACATAGATATTACTAGGGATGCACAACATGGATATGACTAGGGATGCACAATATCAATTTGTGACCGTCGGTATCGGTATCTGTGATTTTTTCTTCTCATATCTGTATTGATCTGATGAGCAAAACTGGGTAGATATACTGTATATCTGTAAACATATCGACTGAAGATAGTGATGGTTTTTGTGATGGGCAAAACTCTCGCACTTTAAACCTCACTTTAAACCTCACTTTAAACCTCACTTTAAACCTCACTTTAAACCACACTTTAAACCTCACTTTAAACCTCACTTTAAACCACACTTTAAACCTCACTTTAAACCACACTTTAAACCTCACTTTAAACCACACTTTAAACCACACTTTAAACCTCACTTTAAACCACACTTTAAACCTCACTTTAAACCACACTTTAAACCACACTTTAAACCTCACTTTAAACCTCACTTTAAACCTCACTTTAAACCTCACTTTAAACCACACTTTAAACCACACTTTAAACCTCACTTTAAACCTCACTTTAAACCACACTTTAAACCTCACTTTAAACCACACTTTAAACCACACTTTAAACCTCACTTTAAACCTCACTTTAAACCTCACTTTAAAGCACACTTTAAACCACACTTTAAACCACACTTTAACCCTTTCACTGCCACACGACAGCCGGTTAACCCTTTCACTGTGACAATACAGAAGGTTAGCCCTTTACTATCACACAACCGACGGCGATGCTCCATCATTAGCATCGGGGCATCCGCGGAGCTAATGATGCTAATGATGGAGCATCGCCGTCGGTTGTGTGTGATAGTAAAGGGTTAACCTTCTGTCGCGTGGCAGTGAAAGGGTTGAACCACGCCGGCGGCTCGACTCACCGTCTATGTGTCTCTGGCCTGAGCCCTTCCTTTGGTAGCCGCTGTGTTCCCTCCTCTCCATGGAGGAGAGCGCGCCGCTCCCCGTTCGATCCCCCGCCGGGCGCTCTGCATCCACGCACCCCGACACGCCGCGCACACTCCCATCCTCCGGGGGGGGCTCTGGAGGCGGGGGCAGGTCTGAGAGAGAGAGAGAGGGGGGGGGGGGGAGAGAGGGAGAGAGAGAGAGAGACAAAGGAACAAGGTTAGGTGGTTTATCCTCCACTACACCCTGAATGGTAATAAAAAGGTGTTTATTTAAACTGAGTTTAGGTGGTTTATCCTCCACTACACCCTGAATGGTAATAAAAAGGTGTTTATTTAAACTGAGTTTAGGTGGTTTATCCTCCACTACACCCTGAATGGTAATAAAAAGGTGTTTATTTAAACTGAGTTTAGGTGGTTTATCCTCCACTACACCCTGAATGGTAATAAAAAGGTGTTTAAACTGAGTTTAGGTGGATTATCCTCCACTACATCCTGAATGGTGATAACAAGGTGTTTAAACTGAGTTTAGGTGGTTTATCCTCCACTACACCCTGAATGGTGATAAAAAGGTGTTTAAACTGAGTTTAGGTGGTTTATCCTCCACTACACACTGAATGGTGATAAAAAGGTGTTTAAACTGAGTTTAGGTGGTTTATCCTCCACTACACCCTGAATGGTAATAAAAAGGTGTTTAAACTGAGTTTAGGTGGTTTATCCTCCACTACCTCCTGAACGGTAATAAAAAGGTGTTTAAACTGAGTTTAGGTGGTTTATCCTCCACTACACCCTGAATGGTAATAAAAAGGTGTTTATTTAAACTGAGTTTAGGTGGTTTATCCTCCACTACATCCTGAATGGTAATAAAAAGGTGTTTAAACTGAGTTTAGGTGGTTTATCCTCCACTACACCCTGAATGGTGATAAAAAGGTGTTTATTTAAACTGAGTTTAGGTGGATTATCCTCCACTACACCCTGAATGGTAATAACAAGGTGTTTAAACTGAGTTTAGGTGGTTTATCCTCCACTACACCCTGAATGGTGATAAAAAGGTGTTTAAACTGAGTTTAGGTGGATTATCCTCCACTACATCCTGAATGGTGATAACAAGGTGTTTAAACTGAGTTTAGGTGGTTTATCCTCCACTACATCCTGAATGGTGATAAAAAGGTGTTTATTTAAACTGAGTTTAGGTGGTTTATCCTCCACTACACCCTGAATGGTGATAACAAGGTGTTTAAACTGAGTTTAGGTGGTTTATCCTCCACTACACCCTGAATGGTGATAAAAAGGTGTTTAAACTGAGTTTAGGTGGTTTATCCTCCACTACACCCTGAATGGTAATAAAAAGGTGTTTATTTAAACTGAGTTTAGGTGGTTTATCCTCCACTACACCCTGAATGGTAATAAAAATGTGTTTATTTAAACTGAGTTTAGGTGGTTTATCCTCCACTACACCCTGCATGGTAATAAAAAGGTGTTTAAACTGAGTTTAGGTGGATTATCCTCCACTACATCCTGAATGGTGATAACAAGGTGTTTAAACTGAGTTTAGGTGGTTTATCCTCCACTACATCCTGAATGGTGATAAAAAGGTGTTTATTTAAACTGAGTTTAGGTGGTTTATCCTCCACTACACCCTGAATGGTGATAACAAGGTGTTTAAACTGAGTTTAGGTGGTTTATCCTCCACTACACCCTGAATGGTGATAAAAAGGTGTTTAAACTGAGTTTAGGTGGTTTATCCTCCACTACACCCTGAATGGTGATAAAAAGGTGTTTAAACTGAGTTTAGGTGCATTATCCTCCACTACATCCTGAATGGTGATAACAAGGTGTTTAAACTGAGTTTAGGTGGTTTATCCTCCACTACACCCTGAATGGTGATAAAAAGGTGTTTAAACTGAGTTTAGGTGGTTTATCCTCCACTACACCCTGAATGGTAATAAAAAGGTGTTTAAACTGAGTTTAGGTGGTTTATCCTCCACTACACCCTGAATGGTGATAAAAAGGTGTTTAAACTGAGTTTAGGTGGATTATCCTCCACTACATCCTGAATGGTGATAACAAGGTGTTTAAACTGAGTTTAGGTGGTTTATCCTCCACTACACCCTGAATGGTGATAAAAAGGTGTTTAAACTGAGTTTAGGTGGTTTATCCTCCACTACACCCTGAATGGTAATAAAAAGGTGTTTAAACTGAGTTTAGGTGGATTATCCTCCACTACACCCTGAATGGTAATAACAAGGTGTTTAAACTGAGTTTAGGTGGTTTATCCTCCACTACACCCTGAATGGTAATAAAAAGGTGTTTAAACTGAGTTTAGGTGGTTTATCCTCCACTACACCCTGAATGGTAATAACAAGGTGTTTAAACTGAGTTTAGGTGGTTTATCCTCCACTACACCCTGAATGGTAATAAAAAGGTGTTTAAACTGAGTTTAGGTGGTTTATCCTCCACTACCTCCTGAATGGTAATAAAAAGGTGTTTAAACTGAGTTTAGGTGGTTTATCCTCCACTACACCCTGAATGGTAATAAAAAGGTGTTTAAACTGAGTTTAGGTGGTTTATCCTCCACTACACCCTGAATGGTGATAAAAAGGTGTTTATTTAAACTGAGTTTAGGTGGATTATCCTCCTCTACATCCTGAATGGTGATAAAAAGGTGTTTAAACTGAGTTTAGGTGGTTTATCCTCCACTACACCCTGAATGGTGATAAAAAGGTGTTTAAACTGAGTTTAGGTGGTTTATCCTCCACTACATCCTGAATGGTGATAAAAAGGTGTTTATTTAAACTGAGTTTAGGTGGTTTATCCTCCACTACACCCTGAATGGTGATAAAAAGGTGTTTAAACTGAGTTTAGGTGGATTATCCTCCACTACATCCTGAATGGTGATAACAAGGTGTTTAAACTGAGTTTAGGTGGTTTATCCTCCACTACATCCTGAATGGTGATAAAAAGGTGTTTATTTAAACTGAGTTTAGGTGGTTTATCCTCCACTACACCCTGAATGGTGATAACAAGGTGTTTAAACTGAGTTTAGGTGGTTTATCCTCCACTACACCCTGAATGGTGATAAAAAGGTGTTTAAACTGAGTTTAGGTGGTTTATCCTCCACTACACCCTGAATGGTAATAAAAAGGTGTTTATTTAAACTGAGTTTAGGTGGTTTATCCTCCACTACACCCTGAATGGTAATAAAAATGTGTTTATTTAAACTGAGTTTAGGTGGTTTATCCTCCACTACACCCTGCATGGTAATAAAAAGGTGTTTAAACTGAGTTTAGGTGGATTATCCTCCACTACATCCTGAATGGTGATAACAAGGTGTTTAAACTGAGTTTAGGTGGTTTATCCTCCACTACATCCTGAATGGTGATAAAAAGGTGTTTATTTAAACTGAGTTTAGGTGGTTTATCCTCCACTACACCCTGAATGGTGATAACAAGGTGTTTAAACTGAGTTTAGGTGGTTTATCCTCCACTACACCCTGAATGGTGATAAAAAGGTGTTTAAACTGAGTTTAGGTGGTTTATCCTCCACTACACCCTGAATGGTGATAAAAAGGTGTTTAAACTGAGTTTAGGTGCATTATCCTCCACTACATCCTGAATGGTGATAACAAGGTGTTTAAACTGAGTTTAGGTGGTTTATCCTCCACTACACCCTGAATGGTGATAAAAAGGTGTTTAAACTGAGTTTAGGTGGTTTATCCTCCACTACACCCTGAATGGTAATAAAAAGGTGTTTAAACTGAGTTTAGGTGGTTTATCCTCCACTACACCCTGAATGGTGATAAAAAGGTGTTTAAACTGAGTTTAGGTGGATTATCCTCCACTACATCCTGAATGGTGATAACAAGGTGTTTAAACTGAGTTTAGGTGGTTTATCCTCCACTACACCCTGAATGGTGATAAAAAGGTGTTTAAACTGAGTTTAGGTGGTTTATCCTCCACTACACCCTGAATGGTAATAAAAAGGTGTTTAAACTGAGTTTAGGTGGATTATCCTCCACTACACCCTGAATGGTAATAACAAGGTGTTTAAACTGAGTTTAGGTGGTTTATCCTCCACTACACCCTGAATGGTAATAAAAAGGTGTTTAAACTGAGTTTAGGTGGTTTATCCTCCACTACACCCTGAATGGTAATAACAAGGTGTTTAAACTGAGTTTAGGTGGTTTATCCTCCACTACACCCTGAATGGTAATAAAAAGGTGTTTAAACTGAGTTTAGGTGGTTTATCCTCCACTACCTCCTGAATGGTAATAAAAAGGTGTTTAAACTGAGTTTAGGTGGTTTATCCTCCACTACACCCTGAATGGTAATAAAAAGGTGTTTAAACTGAGTTTAGGTGGTTTATCCTCCACTACACCCTGAATGGTGATAAAAAGGTGTTTATTTAAACTGAGTTTAGGTGGATTATCCTCCTCTACATCCTGAATGGTGATAAAAAGGTGTTTAAACTGAGTTTAGGTGGTTTATCCTCCACTACACCCTGAATGGTGATAAAAAGGTGTTTAAACTGAGTTTAGGTGGTTTATCCTCCACTACATCCTGAATGGTGATAAAAAGGTGTTTATTTAAACTGAGTTTAGGTGGTTTATCCTCCACTACACCCTGAATGGTGATAAAAAGGTGTTTATTTAAACTGAGTTAGGTGGATTATCCTCCACTACACCCTGAATGGTAATAACAAGGTGTTTAAACTGAGTTTAGGTGGTTTATCCTCCACTACACCCTGAATGGTGATAACAAGGTGTTTAAACTGAGTTTAGGTGGATTATCCTCCACTACACCCTGAATGGTGATAAAAAGGTGTTTAAACTGAGTTTAGGTGGATTATCCTCCACTACACCCTGAATGGTGATAAAAAGGTGTTTAAACTGAGTTTAGGTGGTTTATCCTCCACTACATCCTGAATGGTAATAAAAAGGTGTTTAAACTGAGTTTAGGTGGTTTATCCTCCACTACACCCTGAATGGTGATAAAAAGGTATTTATTTAAACTGAGTTTAGGTGGATTATCCTCCACTACATCCTGAATGGTGATAAAAAGGTGTTTAAACTGAGTTTAGGTGGATTATCCTCCACTACACCCTGAATGGTAATAAAAAGGTGTTTAAACTGAGTTTAGGTGGATTATCCTCCACTACACCCTGAATGGTAATAAAAAGGTGTTTAAACTGAGTTTAGGTGGATTATCCTCCACTACACCCTGAATGGTAATAAAAAGGTGTTTAAACTGAGTTTAGGTGGATTATCCTCCACTACATCCTGAATGGTGATAACAAGGTGTTTAAACTGAGTTTAGGTGGTTTATCCTCCACTACACCCTGAATGGTGATAAAAAGGTGTTTAAAGTGAGTTTAGGTGGTTTATCCTCCACTACGGTCCTGAATGGTAATAAAAAGGTGTTTAAACTGAGTTTAGGTGGATTATCCTCCACTACACCCTGAATGGTGATAAAAAGGTGTTTAAACTGAGTTTAGGTGGATTATCCTCCACTACACCCTGAATGGTGATAAAAAGGTGTTTAAACTGAGTTTAGGTGGTTTATCCTCCACTACATCCTGAATGGTAATAAAAATGTGTTTAAAGTGAGTTCAGGTGGTTTATCCTCCACTACACCCTGAATGGTGATAAAAAGGTGTTTATTTAAACTGAGTTTAGGTGGTTTATCCTCCACTACGGTCCTGAATGGTAATAAAAAGGTGTTTAAACTGAGTTTAGGTGGATTATCCTCCACTACACCATGAATGGTGATAACAAGGTGTTTAAACTGAGTTTAGGTGGATTATCCTCCACTACACCCTGAATGGTGATAACAAGGTGTTTAAACTGAGTTTAGGTGGTTTATCCTCCACTACATCCTGAATGGTGATAACAAGGTGTTTAAACTGAGTTTAGGTGGTTTATCCTCCACTACACCCTGAATGGTGATAACAAGGTGTTTAAAGTGAGTTTAGGTGGTTTATCCTCGACTACACCCTGAATGGTGATAACAAGGTGTTTAAAGTGAGTTTAGGTGGTTTATCCTCCACTACACCCTGAATGGTGATAACAAGGTGTTTAAACTGAGTTTAGGTGGTTTATCCTCCACTACACCCTGAATGGTAATAAAAAGGTGTTTAAACTGAGTTTAGGTGGTTTATCCTCCACTACACCCTGAATGGTGATAAAAAGGTGTTTAAACTGAGTTTAGGTGGTTTATCCTCCACTACACCCTGAATGGTAATAAAAATGTGTTTACAGTGAGTTTAGGTGGATTATCCTCCACTACACCCTGAATGGTGATAAAAAGGTGTTTATTTAAACTGAGTTTAGGTGGATTATCCTCCACTACATCCTGAATGGTGATAACAAGGTGTTTAAACTGAGTTTAGGTGGTTTATCCTCCACTACACCCTGAATGGTAATAAAAAGGTGTTTAAAGTGAGTTTAGGTGGATTATCCTCCACTACATCCTGAATGGTGATAACAAGGTGTTTAAAGTGAGTTTAGGTGGTTTATCCTCCACTACATCCTGAATGGTAATAAAAAGGTGTTTAAACTGAGTTTAGGTGGTTTATCCTCCACTACACCCTGAATGGTGATAAAAAGGTGTTTAAACTGAGTTTAGGTGGATTATCCTCCACTACATCCTGAATGGTAATAAAAAGGTGTTTAAACTGAGTTTAGGTGGTTTATCCTCCACTACACCCTGAATGGTGATAAAAAGGTGTTTAAACTGAGTTTAGGTGGATTATCCTCCACTACACCCTGAATGGTGATAACAAGGTGTTTAAAGTGAGTTTAGGTGGTTTATCCTCCACTACACCCTGAATGGTAATAAAAAGGTGTTTAAAGTGAGTTTAGGTGGATTATCCTCCACTACATCCTGAATGGTGATAACAAGGTGTTTAAAGTGAGTTTAGGTGGTTTATCCTCCACTACATCCTGAATGGTAATAAAAAGGTGTTTAAACTGAGTTTAGGTGGTTTATCCTCCACTACACCCTGAATGGTGATAAAAAAGGTGTTTAAACTGAGTTTAGGTGGATTATCCTCCACTACATCCTGAATGGTAATAAAAAGGTGTTTAAACTGAGTTTAGGTGGTTTATCCTCCACTACACCCTGAATGGTGATAAAAAGGTGTTTAAACTGAGTTTAGGTGGATTATCCTCCACTACACCCTGAATGGTGATAACAAGGTGTTTAAAGTGAGTTTAGGTGGTTTATCCTCCACTACATACTGAATGGTACGTACGCACTACCATGAGAAAACACTGCATCTCAATATGTGGAGTGAAACTGTGGAACAGTCTAAATGTGGTGCTAAAGCAATGTCCAAACATGAGACAATTCAAACTGATGTATAAGGAAATTATGTTCACGAGGTACAGGGATGAGGAAGGGACTTGATATTCACGGGTGTTTACATTTTTATTTTGTTTTCTTTTTTTCTTTTATTTTATACATATATAGTTTTTGTTTTTTTTCTTTTCTTTTTTATGTTTAAAATAGTACACTCATTTGAGTAGTGGAAAAGGGGTAGGATTAAATAAGTGTATACTTCTTCCTACTCCTTTTCGAACATGCAGATTGAGTTGTTTTTCTTTTTTTTGTTATTGTTTGTTGTATTCATTGCATGTTCGAAATAAAGACTTCAAATAAAAAAAAATCAAATCAAATGGTGATAAAAAGGTGTTTAAACTGAGTTTAGGTGGTTTATCCTCCACTACACCCTGAACGGTGATAACAAGGTGTTTAAACTGAGTTTAGGTGGATTATCCTCCACTACACCCTGAATGGTGATAAAAAGGTGTTTATTTAAACTGAGTTTAGGTGGATTATCCTCCACTACACCCTGAACGGTGATAACAAGGTGTTTAAACTGAGTTTAGGTGGTTTATCCTCCACTACACCCTGAATGGTGATAAAAAGGTGTTTAAACTGAGTTTAGGTGGTTTATCCTCCACTACACCCTGAATGGTAATAAAAATGTGTTTACAGTGAGTTTAGGTGGATTATCCTCCACTACACCCTGAATGGTGATAAAAAGGTGTTTATTTAAACTGAGTTTAGGTGGATTATCCTCCACTACACCCTGAATGGTGATAAAAAAGGTGTTTATTTAAAGTGAGTTTAGGTGGATGATCCTCCACTACATCCTGAATGGTGATAAAAAGGTGTTTAAACTGAGTTTAGGTGGATTATCCTCCACTACACCCTGAATGGTAATAAAAAGGTGTTTATTTAAACTGAGTTTAGGTGGATTATCCTCTACTACACCCTGAATGGTCATAAAAAGGTGTTTATTTAAAGTGAGTTTAGGTGGTTTATCCTCCACTACATCCTGAATGGTAATAAAAAGGTGTTTAAACTGAGTTTAGGTGGTTTATCCTCCACTACACCCTGAACGGTGATAACAAGGTGTTTAAACTGAGTTTAGGTGGATTATCCTCCACTACACCCTGAATGGTAATAAAAAGGTGTTTAAACTGAGTTTAGGTGGTTTATCCTCCACTACACCCTGAATGGTGATAACAAGGTGTTTGAACTGATGGCTTGTAGATTTCAGTAAACAAATGTGTTTTGCTGGCCTTGCCAGTCACAGGGTAATGGATTCATATCGGTATCATGAAACAGAATGATGTTTTGGGGGGGGGGGGGGGTAAACAAATTCATCATATCAAATCCCCCCCCAGTGGAGAGAGAGGCCTGTTCACGGCGGTGCCTGCGACCTCTGGCGACCTCTGGCGACCGCTGCAGACTCGCGGGGTGCGGCTCATGCATTTGAAACACAACCGGCGTTATTATTATTATGCTAAACACACTCACCTCCTTGCAGATCCCGCCTGTACGCCACGTTCTTCGAGTTCTTCTTCTTCACCCGTGACTTCTGTCCGGGGGGGGTGTAGGCGTCCGTGGGGGAGGGGCGGCCGGGCGCTGTGCATGTGCGAGAGGAGAATGACAACGCTTTAGCGGGGCGCCCTGCGGCTGCGGTGGTATGAATAATGAAACGGCTTTCGATAGCCGGCGCAGACTATCGATCGACCCGCTGGACTGTTTGCGAGCGCGATGCGTTGCTTTAGTCGTCGGACAGAGGAGGGGAAAGGACACGCGTGTAGCGTGTGGCGTCTGACATGCGGTCGCTCTGACGGGGGGCCGTTAAGAATAAAATAACAGAATGGAAAATAATTGAATCAAAGATAATTCGTCTCTGTTCTGTTCTATTCAGTTTTTTTATCTACTTTTTCTCCCCATTTTCTATTTTTCTCCCTTCCCCAATTTCGTATCGTCCAATTCTACCCTCCCCTGTCTCGAACGCTGTTAGGCCATGCCTCCCACAATAAATAAAATAATAATTTGTTCTTACTTGCTTGCCTGGGTAAATAAAGGTTAAATAAATGTAAAAAAAAATATATAAATATTTTTTTGTTTTGAAAACCGATACCGATCATTTTCCGATATCACATTTTAATGCCAATATCGGTAGGCCGATAACATCGGACATCCCTTAGTAAAAAATACACCCTTGCGCCGTTTACCTGGAGAGGAAGCGGCGCTGACGTTGTCTTGGCTCAGTGCTGCCCCCTGGCTGCTGAGGGTGTAGCGGTGGGCGGAGCCGTGGCAGAGCGGCGAGCCCACGTCAGGTGAGCAGCCGCCGCCGGGCGCCTGGGCGGAGAGGTTGGGGTTGGACTGGGTGAGGGGGGGGCTGCCCACCAGCCTCCTGGGACAGCAAATAAACAGCAAGGTGTCATGTACTTTATACACACATGTAGGGCTGTCTTAAATACTTCGAAGCTTCGTTCGATGGGCATGGGATTCGAATATGAAAAAAGAAATAGATTATAAGAAAAAAAAAAGAAAAAAAAAATATATATATGATTTTTTTTTTTTGCAAAATCAGCTCTGCCTCTCTTTGTTAACTACAACAAGCAATGCTGTTTGTTATTAAAGATGAGGTCGGACTCGGCACTGATAGATTTGTGTTCATTGTGCTGCTTTTATAAAGCCTCAAATGACGGCTTACAATATTTCATGAAAGCAAAGTGTTTCGTTTGTCTAAGATTTAAAAGGGTTTAAACTTTACAGCACTGATAAAGTTGAACAAAGTGCTGTACAAGTCCCACAACATAAAAAAAGTAAAAAAAAAAAATTTGAAATAATTTAAAATTTGAAAAAAAAAATTTATATATCTTTTTAAAATTTCGAAGCTTCAAATTAAAATCGAATCTCGGCCCTGAAGCTTCGAATTCCAAAAAAATAAATCGAAGGTCATCCCTACACACATGTACGTGTGTCTTCCAAATGTACTGTATCTTGGTACAGTCGTATCACACATATACACTTCTCTGCTGTAATATGATTCACACATTTATTGATCCCCTTGGGGAAATTCGGGCTTCATAGCAGCATGGGGGGAGGGGGGAGGGGAGGTACATGTATAGGCAGGGTAATAGTAGAAATACATAAATATATAGGCAATAAAATGTGATCTGAATACACAAATGAGAAAGAATAAACAGTGTAAACAATATAATTAACTCCGAATATAGAAATATGAGAAGAGTAAACGGTATAAACAAAGCAGATGAGGGTCTGTATGCCCCATCGGTTATATTATACGTTATATAACATGTCATGTACATACTGTAAGTTATTTTTTTTATCTTATCTTATCTTGTAAGTCGCTTTGGATAAAAGCGTCAGCTAAATGACAAAATGTAATGTAATGTTATCCGAACACAACTAGTGTTGATTTTAGAGTTTGAAAAGGTCAAGAGGTCAGTGTACTATAACTGCATACTAGGGCTGTCCCCGACTAAGGATTTGGATAGTCGACTATGATTGGCCAAAATTTGCCGTTAGTCGACTATTAGTATAATATTTTTTTATTTTTTTTTATCATTCCATTTGGGCTGTGGGGGGTGCTTAATGTCTGAAGGAGTCGACTGAAGGCTTCTTGTCCTCTGCAAAAGCATGCAATTGGTCCACTGATGGATACATCTTGATATTTGTCTAGTCTAGTGTGTTCATTAGATGGTGAAATCCTCTTTCAGTGCCTCTGTGCCTGTTTTCGTAGGCAGTTAGCCTCTGGTATGCGTGCCATTAGCGTTAGCCATGCTTCTAGGCCTCTTTTCTTTTGGAAAGTATTGTTTATTGTATTCGACTAAAGGCCTCTGCATGCTACAGCAAATTCAAAGCAACTTCGACACAACATCGACAAAGCAACGGTGTTGCAGACACTCTACCTTTATGCTTCTGCAAAATCAACGCGCAGCCTATGTAACATTGTACCCCGTATGTAGCTAGGTTCCCTAGATAGATGACGCTTCCCTTCTCAACCAACCCATTGATAAAAGCAGAAAAATAAGCATGATTTTTACTTCCGGGCGGGGGGTTTCAAAATAAAAGAGCGAGTCTAAAAGCACCGTAAATACGTTTATTTTTTACAATATCTAACGTTACACGAACCTAAACTAATCTAAAGTTAGTTTAGGTTCGTGTTAACGTTAGATAATGTACAAAATAAACGCATTTACGGTGCTTTTAGACTCGCTCTTTTATTTTGAAATTCCCCGACCGGAAGTATTATAGTGTCTGTTGCTAACAGCTTAACTTTTGTCAGCAGGTTCTTTGCTTTTTAACGTAACTTCATTCGTTTCCAATGGAGAGGAGAGAAAGACCGGCTCACATGCAGCTCAAACTACCTATTGGAATAAATTAATTGATTGATGTTTAACTTGTCCCTGTGTGTGTCCAGTCATTTCGACTAGCAAACGTTGTATTTAACGTTAAAGTTACCTCAGGATACCATTGTATTTAGTTGGTTAGCTATGTAGCTAATGTGGATAGCATTTTGTATAGCACCAATGCTAGCTGGCTGGCTACAGCTTTATTTACTAAATTATCAAGGCTTTTTTATCGTCAAGGTAAGAGAGGATTTGTCATGATCAACTGAAGGCGTATGCTATGGAACAATATGTGCTTGGGTTTTCAGAAAAAGGCCAGCTATGTGACGCTAATTATTTAGCATCAACGCTGGCTGGCTACAACAATGGCGGATGGTATTCTCTGCGAGACCTATATTATTCTATGACAGCCCCGCCCCCATTCGCTAACCAACCAATCACTGCTACGCAATATCAACACAACGGTTGTTTAGGTTAGATTTTGGAGACATGTACGCAGATTCCTCGCAACACAGTCTACAAGACCCTAAACAACAACCGCGCTGAAATCGCGCTGATGTTGTGTTGAAGTTGCTTTGAAGTTGCTGTAGCATGTAGAGGCCTTAAGAGGTTGGCAGTCGACCGATTAGTCGACTAATCGACTAATAGGGGTCAGCCCTACTGCATACCATAATGTATTCACATACAACAAAACAAAAACAAGCTGAATGCCATAAGTCAGAGTCAGGCCATACCGTGCTATCTGCTGTCCGTCTAGAAGGTGATGCAGGGGAGGCGTGTCGTGGGGGTGTCTGCTCTCCTCGTGGGGGGACGGGGTGAGCGTGGCAGTGGACTGGTGACTGTAGGAGGTGGTGGGGGAGGAGGCGTTGGCTCTCAGGGGAGGTGAGGGCACCTCCTCACAGCCCTCCACCAGATAGGTCCTCTCTGGGAGGGGCGGGCACCACTCCTCGTCCGACCTGGAGAGAGGAGGAGGAGAATGTTTTAATATAAAAAAAAACACAAAAACAAAAGTAAAGTGAAATAAGTTCATAATACAATTAGCATAATATTAATCAAGATAATAATAACAATACTAATCAAAGTAATAATAATAACAAAAACAACAACATTAATAATTAGTCTAAACAAATTAACATGAAACTGTAAAACAAAGTGACATTAATGGTTTTACGAGATTGAAGCTATTCATTTAACAATGTATATTTAAAGTTACATTGGTTAGATTATAGTATACAGGGTATAGTATATATATATAGTATCCTCTTATGTTCCCTCCCTCGAGTCCCCACATTGAAAACACGCCACAGACTCAGCTTCTTCCCCTCAGCAGCTCGCCTAGTTAATGAGTCAGGTGTCCCCCTGCTCCACCCCCCCCCCCCCCCCCCCGTCTATGGGGAGCTGCTAGGGCTGGGATTTGAAACTCTATTTTGCACCGACAACAAACAGCATCATTAGCCATTGCACTTTATTGTCTTGTCTCGTTGTATCACTGTTTTGTCTAAAAGTATTGCACTGTACTGTAAATCCTGTATCACGTTACTATGGGCTAGATCCACAAAGAATGGATTGCACGGTGCTAATTGCACCCTTACTTACAATTCATTATCAATTGAAAATGGGGGACCCTGATGTAAACAAGACGAAAGTCTTTCTCTGGTCTGCATCCCCTTAACAATTGTGTGTATTGAGCCGTACTGTATTGTACCCATTCTGCAATCTGTTAATACAATTTTCATTCAATCAATCACCGCGCAGGGATGCAGACCCGAGAAAGACTTTCGTCTTGTTTACATCAGGGTCCCCCCATTTTCAATTCATAATGAATTGTAAGTAAGGGTGCAATTAGCACCGTGCAATCCATTCTTTGTGGATCTAGCCCTATGTGTTTTTTTGTAAACATAATGTCGATTAAAAGTGATCTGAATCTGAATCTGAAATGTACAGTACAGCTATCTGGCAAATCATGCCCATGTATCTCTGGCAAAGGACTTGGCACTGGCTCGTCCTGCCACCTGTACTTAGGCCCCCGGGTCTGATCGCAGCGAGCGTGACTGTGAGCGCGAAGGAAACCGATGAAGGGGAAGCTAGAGCTCGGGTTAGGGCCGCCGACTCAGAGTTTAACGCCGTTATCTCCGGGTTCCTCTCGAACCGCTGTCGGCGAGACTCCAGGGGGGTTTGCAAAGCATCCAGTTATAAGGGTCACTGCTGCTGTAATGATGCTGAATGATAATGTTGTTCCTTGGGCTGAGTGAGTAACAGATGGTCTGAGGACACGGCTAACCGCGTTAGCGGCGCGGGTCCAATGTGACAGCAGGGTGGGGTGGGGCGGGGGGGGGGGGGGGTGGGCTCAATCAGCTAGACCGTCATCAAGGTAATAGAATTGTTTAGAGAGATGGAGGTGTGAGAACCGCGTTGACCTAAATTACAATGCGACTGATTGAGTTGACGCATAACCTGATCCACTGGGACAGAGAGAGAGAGAGAGAGAGAGAGAGAGAGAGAGAGAGAGAGAGAGAGAGAGAGAGAGAGAGAGAGAGAGAGAGAGAGAGAGAGAGAGAGAGATGTGTGCGTGCTAGTTACCCCAGCTCCATGTCTTCATGCTGTGGCAGGAGGTCTTCCTGGACACCGTGTTCCAGCTCTCCGGAGGAGGAGGGAGGAGGGGGGGGCAGGCTCTCGGGCCAGTTGAGAGACGGAGTCTTGACGGGCTTACCCTTCTGCTTCTGCTTCGGCTTGCCTGCACACATAGACACACGCACGCACACGCACACTTTAATAAAACATAACTATTTTGTGGACACTTTTATCCATTGCGCCATACAGTGTCATGCATGCACTGGGACAGGGGGTGAGAGAACAGGGGGTGAGAGGACAGGGGGTGAGGGGGCAGGGGGTGAGAGGACGGGGGTGAGAGGTCTGGGGGTGAGAGGTCTGGGTGTGAGAGGACTACAGGGTGAGAGGACAGGGGGTGAGAGGTCTGGGGGTGAGAGGACTACAGGGTGAGAGGACGGGGGTGAGAGGTCTGGGGGTGAGAGGACAGGGGGTGAGAGGTCTGGGGGTGAGAGGACTGGGGGTGAGAGGACAGGGGGTGAGAGGACAGGGGGTGAGAGGACAGGGGGTGAGAGGACTGGGGGTGAGAGGACTGGGGGGTGAGAGGACAGGGGGTGAGAGGACAGGGGGTGAGAGGACTGGGGGTGAGAGGACAGGGGGTGAGAGGACGGGGGTGAGAGGTCTGGGGGTGAGAGGTCTGGGTGTGAGAGGACTACAGGGTGAGAGGACAGGGGGTGAGAGGTCTGGGGGTGAGAGGACTACAGGGTGAGAGGACGGGGGTGAGAGGTCTGGGGGTGAGAGGACAGGGGGTGAGAGGTCTGGGGGTGAGAGGACTGGGGGTGAGAGGACAGGGGGTGAGAGGACAGGGGGTGAGAGGACAGGGGGTGAGAGGACTGGGGGTGAGAGGACTGGGGGGTGAGAGGACAGGGGGTGAGAGGACAGGGGGTGAGAGGACTGGGGGTGAGAGGACAGGGGGTGAGAGGACTGGGGGTGAGAGGACAGGGGGTGAGAGGACTGGGGGTGAGAGGACAGTGGGTGAGAGGACTGGGGGTGAGAGGACTGGGGGTGAGAGGACTGGGGGTGAGAGGACAGGGGGTGAGAGGACAGGGGGTGAGAGGACAGGGGGTGAGAGGACAGGGGGTGAGAGGACAGGGGGTGAGAGGACTGGGGGTGAGAGGACTGAGGGTGAGAGAACAGGGGGTGAGAGGACAGGGGGTGAGGGGGCAGGGGGTGAGAGGACGGGGGTGAGAGGTCTGGGGGTGAGAGGACTGGGGGTGAGAGGACAGGGGGTGAGAGGTCTGGGGGTGAGAGGACTGGGGGTGAGAGGACAGGGGGTGAGAGGACAGGGGGTGAGAGGACTGGGGGTGAGAGGACTGGGGGGTGAGAGGACAGGGGGTGAGAGGACAGGGGGTGAGAGGACTGGGGGTGAGAGGACTGGGGGTGAGAGGACAGGGGGTGAGAGGACAGGGGGTGAGAGGACAGGGGGTGAGAGGACAGGGGGTGAGAGGACTGGGGGTGAGAGGACAGGGGGTGAGAGGACAGGGGGTGAGAGGACAGGGGGTGAGAGGACAGGGGGTGAGAGGACAGGGGGTGAGAGGTCTGGGGGTGAGAGGACTACAGGGTGATAGGACTGGGGGTGAGAGGACTGGGGGGTGAGAGGACAGGGGGTGAGAGGACAGGGGGTGAGAGGACAGGGGGTGAGAGGACAGGGGGTGAGAGGACAGGGGGTGAGAGGTCTGGGGGTGAGAGGACTGAGGGTGAGAGGACAGGGGGTGAGGGTACAGGGGGTGAGAGGACAGGGGGTGAGAGGACTGGGGGTGAGAGGACAGGGGGTGAGAGGACAGGGGGTGAGAGGACAGGGGGTGAGAGTACTGGGGGTGAGAGGACAGGGGGTGAGAGGACAGGGGGTGAGAGTACTGGGGGTGAGAGGACAGGGGGTGAGGGTACAGGGTGAAAGGACAGGGGGTGAGAGGACAGGGGGTGAGAGGACGGGGGGTGAGAGGACTGGGTGAGAGAGGACAGGGGGTGAGAGGACAGGGGGTGAGAGGACTGGGGGTGAGAGGCCTGGGGGTGAGAGGACTGGGGGTGAGAGGACAGGGGGTGAGAGGACACGGGGTGAGAGGACAGGGGGTGAGAGGACTGGGGGTGAGAGGACAGGGGGTGAGAGGACACGGGGTGAGATGACAGGGGGTCAGCAACCGCTCTCACCGTTGCTCCGGTCCGGCTGGGCGTACTGGGCCCCCGACGGCCCCGCCTGGCTGATCCAGTGGCCCCCCTCCTCCTGCTGCTGCTGCTGCTGCTGCTCGCCACCGCTGTGTGGGGGGGGGGCCTGTGCCTGGGTCTGGGTCTGGTTGGTGAACGGCATGATGGAGGTGGAGGCGTAGGGCGTGGCGTGCTGCGAGTAGGCGAAGCTGTGCAGGTCCTCGGCGGTGGGCTCGATGGTGCTGTAGATGGGCCCCTCCGCCGAGCTGCCGATGCTGTACTTCTCCGTCTGGTTCAGGTAGTTGGAGATGCCTGCTTCTGGAGGAGGAGGAGAGGGGTGGAGGTGAGGAGGACAGGGGGAGGCTCTGGTTGTCGATGGGTGTTGGTGGTGGTAAGAGTTGTTTTTTTGCGCATCTGTTCTGTCTATAGGGATGTTGGATATTGGCTTTTTCACCGCTTAATTTCCGATACCGATATCAACCGATACCGATATATGCAGGGTTTCCCCCCCAAAAAACGGAATAATTTCAGGTAATTAACATTACATATCTCTTGTCGTGGAATTAACACAACATTATGCATACTTTTGACAATAAATAAAATCTGAATTTGTTCTTACTTGCTTGCCTGGGTAAATAAAGGTTAAATAAATGTAAAAAAAATATATATATATATATATTTTTTTTTGAAAACCGATACCGATCATTTCCGATATCACATTTTAATGCCAATATCGGTAGGTTGATAATATCGGACATCCCTAGAGAAAACCGCTGTGTCCTTTTACATTTAGTCATTTAGCTGACACTTTTATCCAAAGCAAATACAAATTGTGAACAACAGGTCAGCAGGAGGGGTGCAGCTCTGGCAGCTAAGGGTCATCAGTGGTATTGTTCGTCAAATAGTGTCGAACTTGAGTGTTACACATAGTATAGACATAATTAGCAAGGGTAAACTTTTCAGGAATTAAGAAAAACAAAGAAACTTTTTTGGTGGTTACTGTCCTACCGTTGTAATATCTCTCGGTGGTTACTGTCAATTAGTGCTGTCAGGCGATTAAAAAGATGTATCTAATTAATTACAGGATTTGTAATTAATTAATCTAATTAATCGCATTTTAATCGCATAGCCATTTTAGGCCTGATATTCTATATATTTTTTTTTTTATCAACTTTTTCTCCCATTTTAAATTTTTGGGAGAATTTCGTATCATCCAATTCAACCCTCCCCTGTCTCGAACGCTGTTAGGCCATGCCTCCCACAAGCCGGCTGCAATGTGGACGAAGCCTTACATCACGTGTCCCCTCCGGTACTCGAGGAGGCAGCCGTCGCATCTTTTCACCTGAACAGCGCAATCTCTCAGCGTCGGGGGTCTGCGTTTGGAGGACACGCCGCCCCCGTCGCTTCCTGATTCTGCTGCGCAGGCGCACCAACCGACCTGTAGGAGTCGCTGTCCACAACGTCCGATCCCCACCCATCAGCTTCCCACCCCCTAATACTGCCAAATGTATTAGTATGAACGACCAGCCAAGCTGATAGCAATGCGGAGAGATGGGCTCGAACCCAGCGTCTCCTGCATTGGTGGTGAGCGCCTTGCCCACTGCACCACCTAGCCGCTGATATTCTATATTCTATAATCATATTTCAAATGGCATGTGTCCGGATGGCAGAATTCAGTACTGTATCTACAAAACCTTTTGTTTAATTAATCATCTTCCATTTATTCATTTGCTTAGATTTTTCAGGTCTGGTCAATTTGAGCATGGTGTTATTCACAGTCAAAGATAAAAAAAAAATTATTGATATTGTCATTTGGTTCATTACAATTTACTCAAGCCTAGTAACAGACACAGTATTTCTGACACTGGGAATAAATTCCCTGAGATCCATAGATGTCCCTAGAATCAGATACCAAGAACATGCGAATGGACCATATTTAATGGACCATAAAAAAGTCTGTAAATGTGTATTCTACGTTCTTATGGAATGAATGAGATAAAAAAATATTAAAATAAATAATATATATATATTTTTTATTAATTTTGAGTTAATTTTCATAACGCGATCATTTGCTGTGTAATTAATTAATCGAATTAACGCGACAAACTGACAGCCCTAGTTGTAATATCTCTCTGTGGTTATTGTCCTACCATTGTAATATCTCTCTGCGGTGTCGTGTTTGGTGGAGCAGCAGTTGACGGCCTCCTTGCTGTTATGGACCATGTTGCTGGTGGGCCAGGAGTCGGCCAGCCACGGGTAGGTCCCTCTGGTGCCGCCCAGCATGCCAGGCCTGAGGAGACAGGTTTGTGTTGTTTGTTTCCATACATCATGTGCTGCCTAGATGCCCTTGAGCAAGGCACTTAAGACAGGCACTTAAGACAGACAGACAATGCCCTTGAGACAGGCTGCTTTTGTATATAAGAATTTGTTCTTAATTGCTTGCCTGGATAAATAAAGGTTAAATAAAATAAAAAAAATTATGGGATCGTCCACATTTTATATAAGAAGCCTATCTGATTTACTATCAGGTCTATCCAAAAAGTACTAGTACTACATCACTGTTTTGGTTTTTGAGATATTCAAGGCAGATGATTCGTTAGCAGCTCCTGGTGGTCAACAGTGTCAGACAGCTGGGCAGCTCCCGTGTGTGAATGTGAGGGTGTTGCTGCTGGAAAAGATAACTTCCCTGGATGAATGAAGAACAACTTTTATTTTGAAAGTAGACGTATGTTTACCTTCCATTCCCTGCTGCCTCGCCATGTGGGAAACCAACTGCAGAAGAGACGGAGAGACCAGATAATTAGAGGAGGTGCAGCGATACATGTAGAATTGGGTTCCTGCTTTTGTTCTGCTCTGCTCCGACCAAGCTGGAACTGACTGGTTTGACTCATGATGAAGCTGGATCTGACTGGTTTGACTCATGATGACTGGATCTGACTGGTTTGACTCATGATGAAGCTGGATCTGACTGATTTGACTCATGATGAAGCTGGATCTGACTGGTTTGACTCATGATGAAGCTGGATCTGACTGGTTTGACTCATGATGAAGCTGGATCTGACTGGTTTGACTCATGATGACTGGATCTGACTGGTTTGACTCATGATGAAGCTGGATCTGACTGGTTTGACTCATGATGAAGCTGGATCTGACTGGTTTGACTCATGATGAAGCTGGATCTGACTGGTTTGACTCATGATGAAGCTGGATCTGACTGGTTTGACTCATGATGACTGGATATGACTGGTTTGACTCATGATAAAGCTGGATCTGACTGGTTTGACTCATGATGAAGCTGGATCTGACTGGTTTGACTCATGATGAAGCTGGATCTGACTGGTTTGACTCATGATGAAGCTGGATCTGACTGGTTTGACTCATAATGATGAAGCTGGATCTGACTGGTTTGACTCATGATGAAGCTGGATCTGACTGGTTTGACTCATGATGAAGCTGGATCTGACTGGTTTGACTCATGATGAAGCTGGATCTGACTGGTTTGACTCATGATGATAAAGCTGGATTTGACTGGTTTGACTCATGATGAAGCTGGATCTGACTGGTTTGACTCATGATGACTGGATCTGACTGGTTTGACTCATGATGAAGCTGGATCTGACTGGTTTGACTCATGATGACTGGATCTGACTGGTTTGACTCATGATGAAGCTGGATCTGACTGGTTTGACTCATGATGAAGCTGGATCTGACTGGGTTGACTCATGATGAAGCTGGATCTGACTGGTTTGACTCATGATGAAGCTGGATCTGACTGGTTTGACTCATGATGAAGCTGGATCTGACTGGTTTGACTCATGATGACTGGATCTGACTGGTTTGACTCATGATGACTGGATCTGACTGGTTTGACTCATGATGAAGCTGGATCTGACTGGTTTGACTCATGATGAAGCTGGATCTGACTGGTTTGACTCATGATGAAGCTGGATCTGACTGGTTTGACTCATGATGAAGCTGGATCTGACTGGTTTGACTCATGCTGACTGGATCTGACTGGTTTGACTCATGATAAAGCTGGATCTGACTGGTTTGACTCATGATGAAGCTGGATCTGACTGGTTTGACTCATGATGAAGCTGGATCTGACTGGTTTGACTCATGATGAAGCTGGATCTGACTGGTTTGACTCATAATGATGAAGCTGGATCTGACTGGTTTGACTCATGATGAAGCTGGATCTGACTGGTTTGACTCATGATGAAGCTGGATCTGACTGGTTTGACTCATGATGAAGCTGGATCTGACTGGTTTGACTCATGATGATAAAGCTGGATTTGACTGGTTTGACTCATGATGAAGCTGGATCTGACTGGTTTGACTCATGATGACTGGATCTGACTGGTTTGACTCATGATGAAGCTGGATCTGACTGGTTTGACTCATGATGACTGGATCTGACTGGTTTGACTCATGATGAAGCTGGATCTGACTGGTTTGACTCATGATGAAGCTGGATCTGACTGGGTTGACTCATGATGAAGCTGGATCTGACTGGTTTGACTCATGATGAAGCTGGATCTGACTGGTTTGACTCATGATGAAGCTGGATCTGACTGGTTTGACTCATGATGAAGCTGGATCTGACTGGTTTGACTCATGATGACTGGATCTGACTGGTTTGACTCATGATGAAGCTGGATCTGACTGGTTTGACTCATGATGAAGCTGGATCTGACTGGTTTGACTCATGATGACTGGATCTGACTGGTTTGACTCATGATGAAGCTGGATCTGACTGGTTTGACTCATGATGACTGGATCTGACTGGTTTGACTCATGATAAAGCTGGATCTGACTGGTTTGACTCATGATGAAGCTGGATCTGACTGGTTTGACTCATGATGAAGCTGGATCTGACTGGTTTGACTCATGATGAAGCTGGATCTGACTGGTTTGACCCAGATGGTGGAGGCAACCATGCAAGGTGACAACCTACACATCGGGAGCAGTTAGGGGTTAAGTGTCTTGCTCAGGGACACTTCGACACGCTGCCCGGGAGGAGCGGAATCTAACCAGATACCTTCCGACTACCAGACGATTTTAACCGTCTGTAGTGTGGTAGTCAAATGGTTAACCTTATATAGTGTGGTTGTGAAATGGTTAACCCTTTATCGTGGGTGGCAGTGAAGGGGTTAACCTTCGTGGGTGGCAGTGAAGGGGTTAACCATCTGTATTGTCGCCGTGAAAAGGGTTCTTTGGCAAGTGTGGTAGTGAAAGGGTTAACCCTTTGTCGTGTGTGGCAGTGAAAGGGTTAACCTTCTGTATTGTCGCCGTGAAAAGGGTTAACCCTTTGGCAAGTGCTGCAGTGAAAGGGTTAACCCTTTGTCGTGTGTGGCAGTGAAAAGGGTTAACCTTCTGTATGTCGCCGTGAAAAGGGTTAACCCTTTGGCAAGTGTGGTAGTGAAAGGGTTAACCCTTTGTTGTGCGGGAGTCAAAGGGTTAACCTTATGTATTGTAGCCGTGAAAAGGGTTAACCATTTGGCAAGTGTGGTAGTGAAAGGGTTAACCCTTTGTCGTGTGTGGCAGTAAAAACAGGTTAACCTTCTGTATTGTCGCCGTGAAAAGGGTTAACCCTTTGGGAAGTGTGGTAGTGAAAGGGTTAAGACTAGGGATGTTCGATATTGTCCAACTCTTAATTTCCGATACCGATATCAACCGATACCGATATATGCAGGGTTTCCTCCCCCAAAAAACGGATAACATTGAACACCCCTAGTTAAGACGGATGCACATCTTCTCCGTACGGCGGCTCGTCCCGGACCTGTGGGCGTGTAGGCGAAGGAGGCGGTGTAGTGGCTGAGCTCCTTCCTCTTCTTGCGGCGGCAGTAGATCCACACGCTGAAGCCCATGAGGATCACCCAGCACGCCCCTCCGATCCCCGCGATGAACGCCGGCTGCTTCACCACGTCGGTGATCTGCTCCGCCAGGCTCAGGCTGCTCTCGTCACCGTCGTCTTCATCATCACCTCCGCCTGCAACAGAGGGCTGCTCCGCTGGGAGCTCTGGGACGGAGGAGAGGAGAGGCACGGTGAGGCACGGTGAGGTACGGTGAGGTACGGTGAGGTAAAGTAAGGATAAGGTTAAGTAAGATATGATAAGGTTAAGTAAAGTAAGATATGATAGGGTTGGCCAGGTATGAATGAATGAATGAATGAATGAATGAATGAATGAATGAATGAATGAATGAATGAATGAATGAATGAATGAATGAATGTATGTATGTATGTATGAATGAATGAATGAATGAATGAATGAATGAATGAATGAATGAATGAATGAAAACTTTATTTAACAGATTGCAGAATGGGTACAATACAGTACGGCTCAATACACACAATTGTTAAGGGGAGGCAGACCTGAGAAAGACGTTTGTCTTGTTTACATCAGGGTCCCCCATTTTCAATTCATATAGAAAATGCGTCTGTCTACCACCACAGAGACAGTGGGATCGAATCCGGCTGTGGTGCCTCCGGCTTGGCTGACCGTCCATACAAACACAATTGGCAGTGTCAGCGGGTGGGAAACCCGGCGAGGGTGGGTCCTGGTCGTTGTAAACAGCGACTCCTACAGTTCGGTCGGGGCGCCTGCACAGCGAGGGAAGGATCTGGAGGGAGGTAGTGTGACCTTCCACACGTTACACTCTCCCAGTGAGAGTCCGCGCTGCCAGGTGAAAAGAAGCGGTGGGCTGGCTACACATGTGTCGGAGGAAGCATGTGATAGTCTCCGCCCTCCCGGACCGACGGTAGGGGGTAGAGTGCGCAACGACCAGGAAGGGGATTGGGAATTGGCATAACGACTAACATTGGGATGGGAGAAAAATGGAAAAAAGATTAAAAAAAAATATATATAATAATAAGATATGATAAGGTAAGATACGGTAAAGTATGATATGATAAGGTAAAGTATGATATGATAAGGTAAGAGGGAAGGTAAAAAAATGTATGATTGTGGTAGTATTTATACCTTTTATTTATATCAACCCTCAATAAGAGTTAAGAACTAGTTTAGGCACAGAATACTTACACACTGATCTATTACAGTATATGTATATGGTTATTTTTTTTTCCACTTTTTCTCCTCTTTTTCTATCTTTCTCCCCATCCCAATTCCATTTAGCCAATTCTCCCCTCCCCTGTCTTGAACGTTGCTTGCATATGCCACCCACTGGCCGGTTGTAGGGAGGATAGAAGCCTTGCATCACGTGTCCCCTCTGATACACGAGGAGGCAGCCTGTCACATCTTTTCACCTGCCAGCGCGGACTCTCATTGGCGAGGTGTAATGTGTGGGAGGCTCACACTACCCCCGCTACTTCCTGTCTCTGCTGTGCAGGCGTCCCACAACCGACCTGTAGGAGTCGCTGTCCACAACGTCCAGATTACCACCCATCGACTTCCACCCGCTAACTCTGCCAATTGAGTTAGTATGATGGCCGGCCCAAGCCGGAGGCAACGCCGACAGGCAGAGTCGAACCCGGTGTCTCTTGCGTTGGTGACGAGCGCAATATCCGCTGCGCCACCCAGCCGCACTAGTATATGTATATGGTTATTATAGTTATTAAGATATGGGTGATGGATGAGTATACTGTGAATATCCTAATGTAGTCGTTATGTCTGCAGCAGCCCACCAACCGCAGTGTCCTCTGATTCATGTTACTGCTCCCAGAACAGTAATTACAGTTATTCTCCGAGAAGAACAAAGAGGCAATTTCTACTCCGCTAGAAATGGATTTTACTGAGAAACCAACGATAGATTAAGGCTTTGAGAACACCAAGAGCGTCTGTCAACAGGATGTGTGATGATGAGGCTTTAAACCTAGTGGGATCCTGATTGCAGTGTGGAAAATAAAGACGTTGAAGTTAAATCATCTCAACTCACGGGTCGGGCACATTTAGTTTTGTACTCGGGGCACAAGTGGGAATCACTTAAACAAATGTATTTGTATAAAACAGTTCATACTTTTGGGATCATTGGCATAATAAATCAGTTTAAAGAAACACTCCCAATATTTTGGGAAATACACTTCTTCCCTGGAGTCATACAAGAAGATATCAGTTTCATCTCTGTGTGTCCAGTAGCCTCCAAAGAGAGATGTCTAAGGAGCAGCTAGCCTAGCTTAGCACAAGGACTGGAAGCAGTAGGGAGCAGCTAGCCTAGTTTAGCACAAGGACTGGAAGCAGTAGGGAGCAGCTAGCCTAGCTTAGCCCAAGGACTGGAAGCATTCGGTATCAGCTAGCCTAGCTTAGCACAAGGACTGCAGGAAGCAGTAGGGAGCAGCTAGTCTAGCTTAGCACAAGGGATGGAAGCATTAGGTATCAGCTAGCCTAGCTTAGCACAAGGACTGGAAGCATTACTGTAGGTATCACCTAGCTAAGCTTAGCACAAGGACTGGAAGCATTAGGTATCAGCTAGCCTAGCTTAGCACAAGGACCGGAAACATTAGGTATCACCTAGCCTAGCTTAGCACAAGGACCGGAAGCATTAGGTATCAGCTAGCCTAGCTTAGCACAAGGACTGGAAGCATTAGGTATCACCTAGCCTAGCTTAGCACAATGACCGGAAGCATTAGGTATCAGCTAGCCTAGCTTAGCACAACGACCGGAAGCATTAGGTATCAGCTAGCCTAGCTTAGCACAAGGACCGGAAGCATTAGGTATCAGCTAGCCTAGCTTAGCACAAGGACTGGAAGCATTAGGTATCAGCTAGCCTAGCTTAGCACAAGGACCGGAAGCATTAGGTATCAGCTAGCCTAGCTTAGCACAAGGACCGGAAGCATTAGGTATCAGCTAGCCTAGCTTAGCACAAGGACCGGAAGCATTAGGTATCAGCTAGCCTAGCTTAGCACAAGGACCGGAAGCATTAGGTATCAGCTAGCCTAGCTTAGCACAAGGACTGGAAGCATTAGGTATCAGCTAGCCTAGCTTAGCACTAGGACCGGCGACATTAGGTATCAGCTAGCCTATCTTAGCACAAGGACCGGAAACATTAGGTATCAGCTAGCCTAGCTTAGCACAAGGACCGGAAGCATTAGGTATCAGCTAGCCTAGCTTAGCACAAGGACCGGAAGCATTAAGTATCAGCTAGCCTAGCTTAGCACAAGGACTGGAAGCATTAGGTATCAGCAAGCCTAGCTTAGCACAAGGACTGGAAGCATTAGGTATCACCTAGCCTAGCTTAGCACAAGGACCGGAAGCATTAGGTATCACCTAGCCTAGCTTAGCACAACGACTGGAAGCATTAGGTATCACCTAGCCTAGCTTAGCACAAGGACCGGAAGCATTAGGTATCAGCTAGCCTAGCTCTTTTAGAAATACAACTTCCAACAACTCCCAAAACTGACGCACAGAGATGGGATTGATAGACATTTTCTCTGCAGACTCTGGGGAAGATGACTGTTGGGAGTGTCTCTCAGGTCTGGTGTCTGCCTCCGTCACGATACTTGAGGTGAACTCACTGATGAGAACGGAGACCGGCTGGCTGCGGGTACCGACCCCGGCGCTGGTCACGGCCGCCACCTCCACCTGGTACAAGATGCCCGGCACCAGGCCCTTCAGCATGGTGGCCAGGACAGCGCCATCGACTGTCCTGTTGATGTAGTAGCGTGTCTGGTTGTCGTTAGCACTGCCCACACACCACACCTGACAGGACACAGAGGAGAGTTGGCAGGAGGGTTATTATTCTGAGCCCAAATAATATTATAATAATTATTATTATTATATTTATTATTATTATTATCTGAAAGTATACTTGTATAATTGCTTGGACTTTTTCTCTATTGAGAAAGTAAACTAAAGTTGTGTTGAATTGAAACCGTTAAAAGTTGTATACAGAAATGAAACGGTACCTTTGATTGCATCTTTGGTTACGTTTGCTTACCAAAATAGTATACTTTTAATAAGTTTACTACAGTACAACTTAACGTTTCGTAAACACCATCTTTTTTTGTGTACTTAGATTACACTTACAGCATATTAAACCATACTACTACAACCCTTTTTAACCCACTTAATATAAATTAAAATACACTTTTAGTATGGAAAAAGATACAAGTTTTTCTTTACTTAGATGGCGTGTTATAACTACCTACCTCAAACATGTATCTGTCTGAATATACCTATACTGTATTAGTATCTATATCAGTGTACAGTATATCTCTACCTACTCTTATTAGTTATACCGCTGGCTAGTATGACTTACTACCATATTGTCTTTATACCTGTACCTGTACATAATACTATAACACTGTACATACATCTGATTATCATTATAACTCAGTAGATATACTCCAGTTTAATCACCTGCACATTGTATATCACTATTGCATTTTACTGTTATACTTGCAGTCTGGTTGGATGCCAAACGTGTTTCCGTTGTACTGCACTTGTGCTGTATGATGATGACAATACATCTGAATCTAATCTAAATGTAATCTTTTAAATTTTCTTTTTTTACTTTTTCTCCTCCTATTTTTCTTGTATTTTCCTCCCATCCCAATTTAGTCGTTATGCCAATTCCCCCCTCCCCTTCCTGGTCGTTGCGCGCATGTGCCCCCCACTGGTCGGTCTAGGGAGCCCTGAAGTCTATCACATGCTTCCTCCGATACATGTGGAGACAGCCAGCAGCCTCTTTTCACCTGACAGCGAGGACTCTCATTGGGTGAGTGTAACGCGTGGGAGGGCACACTACCCTCACCATCTCCCTCCCTCGCTGTGCAGGTGCCCTGACTGACCTGTAGGAGTCGCTGTTTACAACGACCAGACTACCACCCACCGGCTTCCCTCCCGCTGACTCTGCCAATTGTGTCAGTATGACGGCCGGCCAAGCCGGAGGCACCGCTGACAGCCGGATTCGATACCAGTGTCTCTGCGGTGGTAGACAGACGCTTAGTCCGCTGTGCTACCCGGC
>NW_028171124.1:142553-147553 GCF_963971535.1 Notolepis coatsorum
GGTGGGGAGGCTTATTTAACTTATGCAACTGCTATTCAATAAAGCTGAGAATAGAAACAGCGAGGAGAGAGCCGACGGAGGAACGGAGGGAGTCGTTGTTGTGGAATCTAGAGGGGAACGAATCTCTCTCTTCTCTTCTCTATCTCTCTCCTCCCTCCTCCTCTCCTCTTTCTATATATCTCCTCCCTCCTCCTCCCCTCTCCATCCTTCTCCTCCCTCTTCCTCTTCTCTATCTCTTCCCTCCTCTCTTCTCTATCTCTCTCTCCTCCTCTCTTCTCTATCTCCCTCCTCCTCTCCTCTCTATCCCCCTCCTCCTCTCCTCTCTATCTCCCTCCTCCTCTCATCTCCCCTCTATCTCTTCTCCTCTCTCCTCCTATCCTCTCCTCCATCATCCCCCCTCCCCTCTTCTCCTATCCTCTCTTCCTCCTCTCTCCTCCCCCTCCTCCTCTCCTCCTCCTCTCCTCTCCTCCTCCCCTCCTCTTCTCTCTCCTATCCTCTCCTTCTCTCTCCTCCCTCCTCCGCTCCTCCTCTCCTCTCCCCCCTCCTCCTCTCCTCTCCTCCTCCCCTCTACGCTCTCACGTAGAAACGTCAAAGATGCACCTAATGAAGTACGTTAGGATGATCTGCACGCTCCAGTGTGACCCTCTTCCATCGGCCATATCGATATCGGTTAACCGGGAAAGTATTACTTATCGGAGCACGCCAAATGCCCTTGCCGTGTGCTCCAGTCAGACAAGAAGATAGATACCAATTTGCTCTCTGTACGGTCCGTAGAAAGCTAGCCTATAGCTTAGCACAAATTAACGGAAGCGGATACGGACCACTAGCCTAGCTTTAAGGCTGTGGGAGAGGTGTTTTTGGCCAACGGCGTCGGCGTCGGCTAGCTGGTCCGCTCCCGTGCATTTGTGCTAAACTAGATTAGCTTGCAGCCGGAAAGATTTCTACCGAAAGCACAGAGAGGAAATTGTAAATCTTATCTTCTCGTCCGACGTGGCCCATCCTTCGTTTTGATCTTGATCACAAAGTGTAGTTTGAAATAAATATATAATTTCACGAACAAATATTTATTAAAAATAGATCTGAAGGGCCGTCAGGTGGCATAGCGGAGATTGCGCTCGTCACCAAGGCAGGAGATGCTGGGTTCGAGCCCAGCTCTCGGCGTTGCTACCAGCTTGGCTGGTCGTTCATACTAATACAATTGGCAGTATTAGGGGGTGGGAAGCTGGAGGGTGGGGATCTGGCGTTGTGGACAGCGACGCCTACAGGTCAGGTCTCGGCGCTTGCTCAGCGGAGGCAGGACTTGGTGGAGATAGCGTGCCCTCCCACGCGTTACACTTCACCAATGAGAGTCCTCGCTGCCAAGTGAAAAGACGTCACTGGCAGTCGCCACACGCATCGGAGGAAGCGTGCGGTGGGCGTCGGCACGCCCTTGTACCGACTCGTAGGAGAACATGCATACAGCAGCCAGGTAGGGGAGGGGGGGGGGGGATTGGCACGGCGACTAAATTGGACGGGGAGAAAAACTGAAAAACGGAGAAAGGAGAAAAAAAAATTAATAATAATAAAAAATAAACCTGAAGCCTCAAGTGAGATGAAGAAATAAAATATGACGACGCCAATCCTCTCTTTCGTTTTCCCCTCGCAGCCAATCGGCAGGCAGCACGTGGCAGACGGTGGCCGACCTGGTGAAGGAGGAGACGCACGCGGTCACCGGCCTCTTCCCCAACACCGTGTACCTCTTCATCGTGCGGGCGGTGAACGCCTACGGCCTGAGTGACCCCAGCCCCATCTCCGAGCCGGTCAGGACGCAAGGTCTGTGCCCGATTCAAGACAATAATGGAAAACTGTCCTTTAAGGGTCACTTCTATTACGAACACACATGTAAATGCTTTATATTGATGTATACTTGGTTTTATGGAAATTTAAAGGTATCTGTTTCTTTTCCACTAGTTGATATAAAATTGGCACTATAGCACACAGTAGCAGAAAAGATGATACTACTTGTGTATCGTGTGCTCTTCCAGCACCAGGGGTGTAGAAAGAAATGCTGGGCCCTGTGCAAATTATGTGTATCTGATTCTGCCCCCCCCTCCCCCATCCACAACTAAGATGCACGCGTGTTATCGTCACCGCCATCTTCAAAAATATCTCTGTTTAAAATCTGTCATCAAAGAAACGCACCTTTTTGAACTTTTAAAACAAACCTTTTAGTCAAGACCTTAACACTTTCTGTGCCATCAACGTATATATACAGTACGTGTTTGCTCGCCAACCGTTGAGTGCCAATCACGTATACAGTATACGTTATTTGGTCCGTTTTCCTTTTTTTCGATTTTAATATCCTATACACTCTCACGGACCTCTGTGTTATCGTTGGAACTCATTCTGAGACCCCGAGAGTGCAATACTGGCCGAATCCTGCTAGGTGGCCGTATCGCCTACCCTTTGAAACCTTATTTCACACTGTGTGTTACAACGTATTATGGTCCGGGCGCAGAATTTAGACCAAGCCAAGTGAAACGGTTCATCCGAGCACCTTGGAACGCGTTCAGCACACTTCATGCATATCTTGTGCCACTTCATGTCAGGGACCCGATGGACATCAATACTGGAAATCGCGATCAGACAATTGGAATATTCTTTTTGGGATACCTCCTAGTAAAGGTAAGGACTATATGACATCAATCCTACTTTGATCCAACAATGCTTTCACATCGATCGCAATGATCATATGTAACGTACTCCAAAACGTTGCCGTTGCTGACGATCAGAGCATCAAACATTTGAAATAGTATCGTGTCCAGGCGAGCAACGCGAACAACTTTAGCAAAATTCACATAGTGCTCCATAACTCAGCTTCCACGAATTAGCCCGGATCACTCTAAACTATACAACATTCACCACGGGATAACACGCGAACGTATACATAAAAAGAATGACTCTTTTTTACATGTTGGACGAGAGATGAGCCATACAGTAGTATTGTCTCCATAGCTATAATACAGAATATAGTCTATAGATATAGCTCTGCAAACATCGTGACGCACAGTGAAAATAGGCAATGGAAAGCTGGCGCATTGACTACAGGGATGAGGGTAATAGCTGGCGCTGAATGAGTTAAGGTCAGAGGGCCCTCCCCCGGCTTGGGGCCCCGGGGTGGTCAGTTGCACTTTTCCTCCCTGCTTCTACGCCCCTGTCCAGCACATGCACGAGGACGCATAGGGACGCCACTAGGGACGCTGTCCCCGACTACAAGACTGGCTATCTGACTATTCGACTAATAGGGGTCAGCCCTAGACGCCACAAGCACGGGGGTGACGCAGAACACAAAAAGGCTGGAGAGGCGTGTGAATGTTGATCAGGAATAAGTGTTGTGTATAATGTAGGGCTGACCCCTATTAGTCGATTAGTCGACTAATCGGTCGAAAGGAGCCGTAGTCGACTAGCCAACCTCTTAGTCGAATGCAAAAAAAATATATATATATATTTATAATTTTAGTTTATTTTAAAAAAAAATTATCATTCTTTCCAAAAGAAAAGAGGCCTAGAAGCGTGGCTAACGCTAATGACGCGCATACCAGAGGCTAACTGCCTACGAAAACAGGCACAGAGGCACTGAAAGAGGATTTCACCCGTCTAATGAACACACGTAGACAAATATCAAGATGTATCCATCAGTGGACCAATTGCATGCTTTTGCAGAGAACAAGAAGCCTTCAGTCGACTCCTTCAGACATTAAGCTTCACCCCCCACAGCCCGAATGGAATGATACAAAATTAAAATAAATTAAACATTATACTTTTTTTTTGTCAACCAATAGTCGACTAACGGCAAATTTTGGCCAATCATAGTCGACCATCCAAATCCTTAGTCGGGGACAGCCCTAGTATAATGTACATGTTGTTGTTGTGGTTGTGGTCACCAGACGTGAGTCCCACGGGGCAGGGCGTGGACCACAGGCAGGTCCAGAGAGAGCTGGGAGAGGTGGCCGTTCAGCTGCAGGAGCCGATCACACTCACCACTGCCAGCATTCAGGTCTCCTGGACCGTAAGTGCACCCTGAGACGTGTTGGATATTATATATACACAATATTAATATCTGAGACGTGTTGGATATATTATATATACACAATATTAATATCTGAGACGTGTTGGATATTATATATACACAATATTAATATCTGAGACGTGTTGGATATTATATATACACAATATTAATATCTGAGACGTGTTGGATATTATATATACACAATATTAATATCTGAGACGTGTTGGATATTATATATACAATATTAATATCTGAGACGTGTTGGATATTATATATACACAATATTAATATCTGAGACGTGTTGGATATTATATATACACAATATTAATATCTGAGACGTGTTGGATATTATATATACACAATATTAATATCTGAGACGTGTTGGATATTATATATACAATATTAATATCTGAGACGTGTTGGATATTATATATACACAATATTAATATCTGAGACGTGTTGGATATTATATATACACAATATTAATATCTGAGACGTGTTGGATATTATATATACAATATTAATATCTGAGACGTGTTGGATATTATATACACAATATTAATATCTGAGACGTGTTGGATATTATATACACAATATTAATATCTGAGACGTGTTGGATATTATATATACACAATATTAATATCTGAGACGTGTTGGATATTATATACACAATATTAATATCTGAGACGTGTTGGATATTATATACACAATATTAATATCTGAGACGTGTTGGATATATTATATACACAATATTAATATCTGAGACGTGTTGGATATTATATATACACAATATTAATATCTGAGACGTGTTGGATATATTATATATACACGATATTAATATCTGAGACGTGTTGGATATTATATATACACAATATTAATATCTGAGACGTGTTGGATATATTATATACACAATATTAATATCTGAGACGTGTTGGATATTATATATACACAA
>NW_028171124.1:152553-267709 GCF_963971535.1 Notolepis coatsorum
ATTCAGGAGTACAAGGTGAGGTCACGCCCACAGGACCCACAGTTGTGTTCAGATTACATTTAGATAGGAGCGGCCGGGTAGCGCAGCGGACTAAGTGTCTGTCTACCACCGCAGAGACACTGGTATCGAATCCGGCTGTCAGCGGTGCCTCCGGCTTGGGCCGGTCGTCATACTGACACAATTGGCAGTGTCAGCGGGAGGGAAGCCGGTGGTGGGTGGTAATCTGGTCGTTGTAAACAGCGACTCCTACAGGTCGGTCAGGGCGCCTGCACAGCGAGGAAGGGAGATGGCGAGGGAAGTGTGACCTCCCACGCGTTACACCTCACCCAATGAGAGTCCTTGCTGCCAGGTGAAAAGAGGCTGCTGGCTGTCTCCACATGTATCGGAGGAAGCATGTGATAGACTTCAGGGCTCCCTAGACCGACCAGTGGGGGGCACATGCGCGCAACGACCAGGAAGGGGAGGGGGGGAATTGGCATAACGACTAAATTGTGGGAGGAAAATACAAGAAAAATAGGAGGAGAAAAAGTTAAAAAAAATTTTAAAAGATTACATTTAGATTAGATTCAGATGTATTGTCATCTTCATACAGCACAAGTGCAGTACAACGGAAACACGTTTGGCATCCAACCAGACTGCAAGTATAACAGTAAAGTGCAATAGTGATATACAATGTGCAGGTGATTAAACTGGAGTATATCTACTGAGTTATAATGATAATCAGATATATGTACAGTGTTATAGTATTATGTACAGGTACAGTGGTACAGGTATAAAGACACTATGGTAGTAAGTCATACTAGCCAGCGGTATAACTAATAAGAGTAGGTAGAGATATACTGTATACTGATATAGATACTGATACAGTATAGGTATATTCAGACAGATACATGTTTGAGGTAGGTAGTTATAACGCCATCTAAGTAAAAAAAAAATTATCTTTTTCCATACTAAAAGTGTATTTTTATTTATATTAAGTGTGTTAAAAAGGGTTGTAGTAGTATGGTTTAATATGCTGTAAGTGTAATCTAAGTACACAAAAAAAGATGGTGTTTACGAAACTTTAAGTTGTACTGTAGTAAACTTATTAAAAGTATACTATTTTGGTAAGCAAACATAACCAAAGATGCATCAAAGGTACTGTTTCATTTCTGTATACAACTTTTAACGGTTTCAATTCAACACAACTTTAGTTTACTTTCTCAATAGAGAAAAAGTCCAAGCAATTATACAAGTATACTTTCAGATAATAATAATAATAATAATAATAATAATAATAATAATAATAATAATAATAATAATAATAATAATAATAATAATAATAATAATAATAATAATAATAATAATAATAATAATAATAATAATAATAATAATAATAATAATAATAATAATAATAATAATAATAATAATAATAATAATAATAATAATAATTATAATAATAATTATAATAATAATAATAATAATAATAATAATAATAATAATAATAATAATAATAATAATAATAATAATAATAATAATAATAATAATAATAATAATAATAATTATTATTATTATTATTATTATTATAATATTATTTGGGCTCAGAATAATAACCCTCCTGCCCACTCTCCTGTGTGTCCCGTCAGGTGTGGTGTGTGGGCAGTGCTACCGACAACCAGACACGCTACTACATCAACAGGACAGTCGATGGCGCTGTCCTGGCCACCATGCTGAAGGGCCTGGTGCCGGGCATCTTGTACCAGGTGGAGGTGGCGGCCGTGACCAGCGCCGGGGTCGGTACCCGCAGCCAGCCGGTCTCCGTTCTCATCAGTGAGTTCACCTCAAGTATCGTGACGGAGGAAGACACCAGACCTGAGAGACACTCCCAACAGTCATCTTCCCCAGAGTCTGCCGAGAAAATGTCTATCAATCCCATCTCCGTGCGTCAGTTTTGGGAGTTGTTGGAAGTTGTATTTCTTCACTTGTAACGGAGCTGATACCTAATGCTTCCAGTCCTTGTGCTAAGCTAGGCTAGCTGATACCTAATGCTTCCGGTCCTTGTGCTAAGCTAGGCTAGCTGATGTTTCCGGTCCTTGTGCTAAGCTAGGCTAGCTGATACCTAATGCTTCCGGTCCTTGTGCTAAGCTAGGCTAGCTGATGTTTCCGGTCCTTGTGCTAAGCTAGGCTAGCTGATACCTAATGTTTCCGGTCCTTGTGCTAAGCTAGGCTAGCTGATACCTAATGTTTCCGGTCCTTGTGCTAAGCTAGGCTAGGCGATACCTAATGTCGCCCGTCCTTGTGCTAAGCTAGGCTAGCTGATGAATGAATTAATGAATGAAAACTTTATTTAACAGATTGCAGAATGGGTACAATACAGTACGGCTCAATACATACAATTGTTAAGGGGATGCAGACCAGAGAAAGACTTTAGTCTTGTTTCCATCAGGGTCCCCCATTTTCAATTCATATAGATACCTAATGCTTCCAGTCCTTGTGCTAAGCTAGGCTAGCTGATACTTAATGCTTCCGGTCCTTGTGCTAAGCTAGGCTAGCTGATACCTAATGCTTCCGGTCCTTGTGCTAAGCTAGGCTAGCTGATACCTAATGTTTCCGGTCCTTGTGCTAAGCTAGGCTAGCTGATACCTAATGCTTCCGGTCCTTGTGCTAAGCTAGGCTAGCTGATACCTAATGCTTCCAGTCCTTGTGCTAAGCTAGGCTAGCTGATACCTAATGTTTCCGGTCCTTGTGCTAAGATAGGCTAGCTGATACCTAATGTCGCCGGTCCTAGTGCTAAGCTAGGCTAGCTGATACCTAATGCTTCCAGTCCTTGTGCTAAGCTAGGCTAGTTGATACCTAATGTTTCCAGTCCTTGTGCTAAGCTAGGCTAGGTGATACCTAATGTTTCCGGTCCTTGTGCTAAGCTAGGCTAGCTGATACCTAATGCTTCCAGTCCTTGTGCTAAGCTAAGCTAGGTGATACCTACAGTAATGCTTCCAGTCCTTGTGCTAAGCTAGGCTAGCTGATACCTAATGCTTCCAGTCCTTGTGCTAAGCTAGGCTAGCTGCTCCCTACTGCTTCCATCCCTTGTGCTAAGCTAGACTAGCTGCTCCCTACTGCTTCCTGCAGTCCTTGGGCTGAGCTAGGCTAGCTGCTCCCTACTGCTTCCAGTCCTTGTGCTAAACTAGGCTAGCTGCTCCCTACTGCTTCCAGTCCTTGTGCTAAGCTAGGCTAGCTGCTCCTTAGACATCTCTCTTTGGAGGCTACTGGACACACAGAGATGAAACTGATATCTTCTTGTATGACTCCAGGGAAGAAGTGTATTTCCCAAAATATTGGGAGTGTTTCTTTAAACTGATTTATTATGCCAATGATCCCAAAAGTATGAACTGTTTTATACAAATACATTTGCTTAAGTGATTCCCACTTGTGCCCCGAGTACAAAACTAAATGTGCCCGACCCGTGAGTTGAGATGATTTAACATACGCCCTTCAACGTCTTTATTTTCCACACTGCAATCAGGATCCCACTAGGTTTAAAGCCTCATCATCACACATCCTGTTGACAGACGCTCTTGGTGTTCTCAAAGCCTTAATCTATCGTTGGTTTCTCAGTAAAATCCATTTCTAGCGGAGTAGAAATTGCCTCTTTGTTCTTCTCGGAGAATAACTGTAATTACTGTTCTGGGAGCAGTAACATGAATCAGAGCACACTGCGGTTGGTGGGCTGCTGCAGACATAACGACTACATTAGGATATTCACAGTATACTCATCCATCACCCATATCTTAATAACTATAATAACCATATACATATACTAGTGCGGCTGGGTGGCGCAGCGGATATTGCGCTCGTCACCAATGCAAGAGACACCGGGTTCGACTCTGCCTGTCGGCGTTGCCTCCGGCTTGGGCCGGCCGTCATACTAACTCAATTGGCAGTTAGCGGGTGGAAGTCGATGGGTGGTAATCTGGACGTTGTGGACAGCGACTCCTACAGGTCGGTTGTGGGACGCCTGCACAGCAGAGACAGGAAGTAGCGGGGGTAGTGTGAGCCTCCCACACGTTACACCTCGCCAATGAGAGTCCGCGCTGGCAGGTGAAAAGATGTGACAGGCTGCCTCCTCGTGTATCGGAGGGGACACGTGATGCAAGGCTTCTATCCTCCCTACAACCGGCCAGTGGGGGGCATATGCGAGCAACGTTCAAGACAGGGGAGTGGAGAATTGGCACAATGGAATTGGGATGGGGAGAAAAATAGAAAAAGAGGAGAAAAAGTGGACAAAAAAAAATAACCATATACATATACTGTAGATACATCAGTGTGTACGTATTCTGTGCCTAAACTAGTTCTTAACTCTTATTAGTGTGGGTGACCTGGCGAAGCCAGGTTGCCACCCACACTATACATATCCATACTCTTTTTATTAGTGTGGGTGACCTGGCGAAGCCAGGTTGCCACCCACACTATACATATCCATACTCTTTTTATTTATTTATTCCACCGATTTTGCAAACACTTTGCAACACGTAAGCGTTCGCGCCCCATACACGTGAAAGGTATCAAAACGAGCGGCTTGCCTATGGCAACACCGGTCTCCGAACTCGTAAAGTTTCACCGCACCGTCTGGCTACGAATCGACTTTAAACGGTAAAATTTCGGAAATACAGTGCAATTTAGAGTTTCAAACACTTTGAACACTTTGCAACACGTAAGCGTTCGCGCACCATACACGTGAAAGGTATCAAAACGAGCGGCTTGCCTATGGCAACTGCGGTCTCGAACCCGTAAAAGTTTCACCGCACCGTCTGGCTACGAATCGACTTTAAACGGTAAAATGTCGGTCCCATTGGGAATGCATTGCATTTTAGAGTGTAGCAGCTGAAATAATCTTTTTCCCCCTACCTTGGGTGAATTGCGAGTGTGATCTCAATTTTGGACGTAGAAATAAAACAAACACATCAAAACGATGACACGGCTGTCATCCCGCTCACAAAAGAAAAATAAATGGAATTGGACATTTCTATCTCAACTGACGACCATTTGTTTGAAGGTTCTCCTCCCCATTGACCGCCATGCAATCGCCCTCTAGAAATCACATTTTTCACACTATTTTTTAGCCTTCTGTTCCGATACTCTTTTTATTTATTTATTCCACCGATTTTGCAAACACTTTGCAACACGTAAGCGTTCGCGCCCCATACACGTGAAAGGTATCAAAACGAGCGGCTTGCCTATGGCAACACCGGTCTCCGAACTCGTAAAGTTTCACCGCACCGTCTGGCTACGAATCGACTTTAAACGGTAAAATTTCGGAAATACAGTGCAATTTAGAGTTTCAAACACTTTGAACACTTTGCAACACGTAAGCGTTCGCGCACCATACACGTGAAAGGTATCAAAACGAGCGGCTTGCCTATGGCAACTGCGGTCTCGAACCCGTAAAAGTTTCACCGCACCGTCTGGCTACGAATCGACTTTAAACGGTAAAATTTCGGTCCCATTGGGAATGCATTGCATTTTAGAGTGTAGCAGCTGAAATAATCTTTTTCCCCCTACCTTGGGTGAATTGCGAGTGTGATCTCAATTTTGGACGTAGAAATAAAACAAACACATCAAAACGATGACACGGCTGTCATCCCGCTCACAAAAGAAAAATAAATGGAATTGGACATTTCTATCTCAACTGACGACCATTTGTTTGAAGGTTCTCCTCCCCATTGACCGCCATGCAATCGCCCTCTAGAAATCACATTTTTCACACTATTTTTTAGCCTTCTGTTCCGATCGCCGAAGGAGTGCCACAATATCGCACGAATGCCACAATATCGCGCACAACCCTTCGCCTACTCGTTGTAGTGCTCATGTGCGCGTCACAACGCTTCATCTCTTATAGTTTTCTTTTAATCAACGTGACAATGCAGTCATGCATCTGCCTCCATAGAAATGCATTGGATAGAAAATATGCAAGTCATAGTGATTGCTTCACCTGTGTGGCTCATGGCTCACTCATGATTGGTTCAGCTGTGTGGCTCGTGGCTGAGCTGCCAATGACATCATCCACTTAACCCATCATTGGCCATCACTGTGTTGCAGTACTGAATTGCTGACAGCGCCCTCTGTCTTGTGGGTTGTGTCATTGTACTCAGTAGGGATATCCTCTTTCATTTTTCATTGGTCCATGTTGACCACCTTTCATTGGTCGATGTTGACCACTCCCCCGATCCTTAGACCACGCCCCCTTAGACCACACCCCCTCAGTGTATCTCTTGAACCGTTTGTCGTAGAGACTTGCGGATTGTGCCATTGTACTCAGTGTAATAGTGTGTAATAGTGTAATAGTGTGTAATAGTGTAATAGTGTAATAGTGTGTAATAGTGTGTAATAGTGTAATAGTGTAATAGTGTGTAATAGTGTGTAATAGTGTAATAGTGTGTAATACTGTAATAGTGTAATAGTGTAATAGTGTGTAATAGTGTAATAGTGTGTAATAGTGTAATAGTGTAATAGTGTGTAATAGTGTAATAGTGTGTAATAGTGTAATAGTGTGTAATAGTGTAATAGTGTGTAATAGTGTGTAATAGTGTAATAGTGTGTAATAGTGTAATATTGTGTAATAGTGTAATAGTGTGTAATAGTGTGTAATAGTGTGTAATAGTGTGTAATAGTGTAATAGTGTGTAATAGTGTGTAATAGTGTGTAATAGTGTGTAATAGTGTAATAGTGTAATAGTGTGTAATAGTGTAATAGTGTGTAATAGTGTAATAGTGTAATAGTGTGTAATAGTGTAATAGTGTGTAATAGTGTAATAGTGTAATAGTGTAATAGTGTGTAATAGTGTAATAGTGTAATAGTGTGTAATAGTGTAATAGTGTGTAATAGTGTGTAATAGTGTGTAATAGTGTAATAGTGTGTAATAGTGTGTAATAGTGTAATAGTGTGTAATAGTGTAATAGTGTAATAGTGTAATAGTGTAATAGTGTGTAATAGTGTAATAGTGTGTAATAGTGTAATAGTGTGTAATAGTGTGTAATAGTGTAATAGTGTAATAGTGTAATAGTGTGTAATAGTGTAATAGTGTAATAGTGTAATAGTGTAATAGTGTGTAATAGTGTAATAGTGTAATAGTGTGTAATAGTGTGTAATAGTGTAATAGTGTGTAATAGTGTAATAGTGTGTAATAGTGTGTAATAGTGTGTAATAGTGTAATAGTGTGTAATAGTGTAATAGCGTGTAATAGTGTGTAATAGTGTAATAGTGTGTAATAGTGTAATAGTGTAATAGTATAATAGTGTGTAATAGTGTAATAGTGTGTAATAGTGTGTAATAGTGTAATAGTGAGTAATAGTGTAATAGTGTAATAGTGTAATAGTGTGTAATAGTGTAATATTGTGTAATAGTGTAATAGTGTAATAGTGTGTAATAGTGTAATAGTGTGTAATAGTGTAATAGTGTAATAGTGTAATAGTGTGTAATAGTGTGTAATAGTGTGTAATAGTGTAATAGTGTAATAGTGTGTAATAGTGTAATAGTGTAATAGTGTGTAATAGTGTAATAGTGTAATAGTGTGTAATAGTGTAATAGTGTGTAATAGTGTAATAGTGTGTAATAGTGTAATAGTGTGTAATAGTGTAATAGTGTGTAATAGTGTAATAGTGTAATAGTGTAATAGTGTGTAATAGTGTAATATTGTAATAGTGTGTAATAGTGTAATAGTGTAATAGTGTGTAATAGTGTAATAGTGTAATAGTGTGTAATAGTGTGTAATAGTGTAATAGTGTGTAATAGTGTAATAGTGTGTAATAGTGTAATAGTGTAATAGTGTAATAGTGTGTAATAGTGTAATAGTGTGTAATAGTGTAATAGTGTGTAATAGTGTGTAATAGTGTGTAATAGTGTAATAGTGTGTAATAGTGTGTAATAGTGTAATAGTGTGTAATAGTGTGTAATAGTGTGTAATAGTGTAATAGTGTGCAATAGTGTAATAGTGTAATAGTGTGTAATAGTGTAATAGTGTAATAGTGTGTAATAGTGTAATAGTGTAATAGTGTGTAATAGTGTAATAGTGTGTAATAGTGTAATAGTGTGTAATAGTGTAATAGTGTAATAGTGTGTAATAGTGTAATAGTGTGTAATAGTGTAATAGTGTTATAGTGTGTAATAGTGTAATAGTGTAATAGTGTGTAATAGTGTAATAGTGTGTAATAGTGTAATAGTGTAATAGTGTGTAATAGTGTAATAGTGTGTAATAGTGTAATAGTGTGTAATAGTGTGTAATAGTGTAATAGTGTGTAATAGTGTAATAGTGTGTAATAGTGTAATAGTGTAATAGTGTGTAATAGTGTAATAGTGTAATAGTGTTTAATAGTGTAATAGTGTGTAATAGTGTAATAGTGTAATAGTGTAATAGTGTGTAATAGTGTAATAGTGTAATAGTGTGTAATAGTGTAATAGTGTGTAATAGTGTGTAATAGTGTGTAATAGAGTAATAGTGTGTAATAGTGTGTAATAGTGTAATAGTGTGTAATAGTGTAATAGTGTAATAGTGTAATAGTGTAATAGTGTGTAATAGTGTAATAGTGTGTAATAGTGTGTAATAGTGTAATAGTGTAATAGTGTAATAGTGTGTAATAGTGTAATATTGTGTAATAGTGTAATAGTGTAATAGTGTAATAGTGTGTAATAGTGTAATAGTGTAATAGTGTGTAATAGTGTGTAATAGTGTAATAGTGTGTAATAGTGTAATAGTGTGTAATAGTGTGTAATAGTGTGTAATAGTGTAATAGTGTGTAATAGTGTAATAGCGTGTAATAGTGTGTAATAGTGTAATAGTGTGTAATAGTGTAATAGTGTGTAATAGTGTAATAGTGTAATAGTGTAATAGTGTGTAATAGTGTATTAGTGTGTAATAGTGTGTAATAGTGTAATAGTGTGTAATAGTGTAATAGTGTAATAGTGTGTAATAGTGTAATATTGTGTAATAGTGTAATAGTGTAATAGTGTGTAATAGTGTAATAGTGTGTAATAGTGTAATAGTGTAATAGTGTAATAGTGTGTAATAGTGTGTAATAGTGTGTAATAGTGTAATAGTGTGTAATAGTGTAATAGTGTAATAGTGTGTAATAGTGTAATAGTGTAATAGTGTGTAATAGTGTAATAGTGTGTAATAGTGTAATAGTGTGTAATAGTGTAATAGTGTGTAATAGTGTAATAGTGTGTAATAGTGTAATAGTGTAATAGTGTAATAGTGTGTAATAGTGTAATATTGTAATAGTGTGTAATAGTGTAATAGTGTAATAGTGTGTAATAGTGTAATAGTGTAATAGTGTGTAATAGTGTGTAATAGTGTAATAGTGTGTAATAGTGTAATAGTGTGTAATAGTGTCATAGTGTAATAGTGTAATAGTGTGTAATAGTGTAATAGTGTGTAATAGTGTAATAGTGTGTAATAGTGTGTAATAGTGTAATAGTGTGTAATAGTGTGTAATAGTGTGTAATAGTGTAATAGTGTGTAATAGTGTGTAATAGTGTAATAGTGTGTAATAGTGTGTAATAGTGTAATAGTGTGTAATAGTGTAATAGTGTGCAATAGTGTAATAGTGTAATAGTGTGTAATAGTGTAATAGTGTAATAGTGTGTAATAGTGTAATAGTGTAATAGTGTGTAATAGTGTAATAGTGTAATAGTGTGTAATAGTGTAATAGTGTGTAATAGTGTAATAGTGTAATAGTGTGTAATAGTGTGTAATAGTGTAATAGTGTTATAGTGTGTAATAGTGTAATAGTGTAATAGTGTGTAATAGTGTAATAGTGTGTAATAGTGTAATAGTGTAATAGTGTGTAATAGTGTAATAGTGTGTAATAGTGTAATAGTGTGTAATAGTGTGTAATAGTGTAATAGTGTGTAATAGTGTAATAGTGTGTAATAGTGTAATAGTGTAATAGTGTGTAATAGTGTAATAGTGTGTAATAGTGTGTAATAGTGTAATAGTGTAATAGTGTAATAGTGTAATAGTGTGTAATAGTGTAATAGTGTGTAATAGTGTAATAGTGTGTAATAGTGTGTAATAGTGTAATAGTGTGTAATAGTGTGTAATAGTGTAATAGTGTGTAATAGTGTGTAATAGTGTAATAGTGTAATAATGTGTAATAGTGTGTAATAGTGTAATAGTGTGTAATAGTGTTATAGTGTGTAATAGTGTAATAGTGTGTAATAGTGTGTAATAGTGTAATAGTGTGTAATAGTGTAATAGTGTGTAATAGTGTGTAATAGTGTGTAATAGTGTAATAGTGTGTAATAGTGTGTAATAGTGTGTAATAGTGTAATAGTGTGTAATAGTGTAATAGTGTGTAATAGTGTGTAATAGTGTGTAATAGTGTGTAATAGTGTAATATTGTGTAATAGTGTAATAGTGTTGCGGGTTGTGTCATTGCACTCAGTAGGGATATCCTCTTTGATTGGTCTATGTTGACCACTCCCCCGATCATTAGGCCGCGCCCCCTTTTTGTATCCTTTGAACCGTTTGTCATAGAGACTCGCGAGAGACCCTCTCCCCCGTTGGCCGGCGGTGCACAGGCGTCACCCACACTTTCACAATTTCCCCCGCGCGGAATTGTCTAGTTGAGGGTTGATATAAATAAAAGGTATAAATACTACCACAATCATACCTTTTTTTACCTTCCCTCTAAGAATCTTACGTTATCTTACCTTATCATATCTTACCTTAATTTAACTCATCATATCATACTTTACTTTACCTTATCTTATCTTACCTTATCATATCGTACTTGATATTATCTTATCATATCTTACTTTACCTTACTTTATCTTATCATATCTCACTTTACCGTATCTTACCTTATCATATCATACTTTACCTTATCTTACCTTATCATATCTTACTTTTTTTTTTTTTTATCTTTTTTCCATTTTTCTCCCATCCCAATGTTAGTCGTTATGCCAATTCCCAATCCCCTTCCTGGTCGTTGCGCACTCTACCCCCTACCGTCGGTCCAGGAGGGCGGAGACTATCACATGCTTCCTCCGACACATGTGTACCCAGCCCACCGCTTCTTTTCACCTGGCAGCGTGGACTCTCACTGGGAGAGTGTAACGTGTGGAAGGTCACACTACCTCTCCTAGATAACCCTTGCTGTGCAGGCGCCCCGACCGAACTGTAGGAGTCGCTGTTTACAACGACCAGGACCCACCCTCGCCGGGTTTCCCACCCGCTGACCCTGCCAATTGTGTTGGTATGGACGGTCGGCCAAGCCGGAGGCACCACAGCTGGATTCGATCCCACTGTCTCTGTGGTGGTAGACAGGCGCTTAGTCCGCTGCGCTACCCGGCCAACCCTATCATATCTTACTTTACTTGATCTTATCATATCTTACTTAACCTTATCCTTACTCTACTTTACCGTACCTCACCGTGCCTCACCGTGCCTCTCCCCCCCTCCGTCCCAGAGCTCCCAGCGGAGCAGCCCTCTGTTGCAGGCGGAGGTGATGATGAAGACGACGGTGACGAGAGCAGCCTGAGCCTGGCGGAGCAGATCACCGACGTGGTGAAGCAGCCGGCGTTCATCGCGGGGATCGGAGGGGCGTGCTGGGTGATCCTCATGGGCTTCAGCGTGTGGATCTACTGCCGCCGCAAGAAGAGGAAGGAGCTCAGCCACTACACCGCCTCCTTCGCCTACACGCCCACAGGTCCGCGACGAGCAGCCGCACGGAGAAGATGTGCATCCGTCTTAACTAGGGATGTTCGATGTTATCGGCCGATATTGGCATTAAAATGTAATATCGGAAATGATCGGTATCGGTTTTCAAAAAAAATAAAAAATAAAAAGAATCTTTTTTTTTACATTTATTTAACCTTTATTTACCCAGGCAAGCAAGCAAGAACAAATTCTTATTTCATTTATTGTAAAAGTATGCATAATGTTGTGTTAATTCCACGACAAGAGATATGTAATGTTAATTACCTGAAATTATTCAGTTTTTTTGGGGGAGGAAACCCTGCATATATCGCTATCCGTTGATATCGGTATCGGAAATTAAGAGTTGGACAATATCGGTATATCGGATATCGGTAAAAAAGCCAATATCGAACATCCCTAGTCTTAACCCTTTCACTACCACACTTGCCAAAGGGTTAACCCTTTTCACGGCGACAATACAGAAGGTTAACCCTTTTCACTGCCACACACGACAAAGGGTTAACCCTTTCACTGCCACGATTGCCAAAGGGTTAACCCTTTTCACGGTGACAATACAGGTTAACCCTTTCAATGCCACCCACGACAACGGGTTAACCCTTTCACTGCCACACTTGCCAAATGGTTAACCCTTTTCACGGCGACAATACAGAAGGTTTCACTGCCACCCACGACAAAGGGTTAACCCTTTCACTACCACACTTGCCAAAGGGTTAACCCTTTTCACGGCGACAATACAGAAGGTTAACCCTTTCACTGCCACCCATGACAAAGGGTTAACCCTTTCACAACCACACTATAGAAGGTTAACCCTTTTACTACCACACTACAGATGGTTAAAATTGTCTGGTAGTCGGAAGGTACCTGGGTCGATTCCCGTTCCTCCAATTGCTTCCGATGTACCTTGCATGGTTGCCTCCACCGTCGGGGTATGACTGTGTGAGTGAATGGGTGCATTTTTTAAAGCGCTTTGGATACAAGCTGCTATATAAATGCACCATTTACCATTTAGACATTGTAAATCAAATATAACTCAAGATCCAAACGAGTCAGATCCAGCTTCATCATCATGAGTCAAACCAGTCAGATCCAGCTTCATCATGAGTCAAACCAGTCAGATCCAGCTTCATCATGAGTCAAACCAGTCAGATCCAGTCATCATGAGTCAAACCAGTCAGATCCAGCTTCATCATCATGAGTCAAACCAGTCAGATCCAGCTTCATCATCATGAGTCTAACCAGTCAGATCCAGCTTCATCATGACCAGTCAGATCCAGCTTCATCATGAGTCAAACCAGTCAGATCCAGCTTCATCATGAGTCAAACCAGTCAGATCCAGCTTCATCATGAGTCAAACCAGTCAGATCCAGTCATCATGAGTCAAACCAGTCAGATCCAGCTTCATCATCATGAGTCAAACCAGTCAGATCCAGCTTCATCATCATGAGTCTAACCAGTCAGATCCAGCTTCATCATGACCAGTCAGATCCAGCTTCATCATGAGTCAAACCAGTCAGATCCAGCTTCATCATGAGTCAAACCAGTCAGATCCAGCTTCATCATGAGTCAAACCAGTCAGATCCAGCTTCATCATGACCAGTCAGATCCAGCTTCATCATGAGTCAAACCAGTCAGATCCAGCTTCATCATGAGTCAAACCAGTCAGATCCAGCTTCATCATGAGTCAAACCAGTCAGATCCAGCTTCATCATGAGTCAAACCAGTCAGATCCAGCTTAATCATCGTGAGTCAAACCAGTCAGATCCAGCTTCATCATGAGTCAAACCAGTCAGATCCAGCTTCATCATGAGTCAAACCAGTCAGATCCAGCTTCATCATGAGTCAAACCAGTCAGATCCAGCTTCATCATCATGAGTCTAACCAGTCAGATCCAGCTTCATCATGACCAGTCAGATCCAGCTTCATCATGAGTCAAACCAGTCAGATCCAGCTTCATCATGAGTCAAACCAGTCAGATCCAGCTTCATCATGAGTCAAACCAGTCAGATCCAGTCATCATGAGTCAAACCAGTCAGATCCAGCTTCATCATCATGAGTCAAACCAGTCAGATCCAGCTTCATCATCATGAGTCTAACCAGTCAGATCCAGCTTCATCATGACCAGTCAGATCCAGCTTCATCATGAGTCAAACCAGTCAGATCCAGCTTCATCATGAGTCAAACCAGTCAGATCCAGCTTCATCATGAGTCAAACCAGTCAGATCCAGCTTCATCATGACCAGTCAGATCCAGCTTCATCATGAGTCAAACCAGTCAGATCCAGCTTCATCATGAGTCAAACCAGTCAGATCCAGCTTCATCATGAGTCAAACCAGTCAGATCCAGCTTCATCATGAGTCAAACCAGTCAGATCCAGCTTAATCATCGTGAGTCAAACCAGTCAGATCCAGCTTCATCATGAGTCAAACCAGTCAGATCCAGCTTCATCATGAGTCAAACCAGTCAGATCCAGCTTCATCATGAGTCAAACCAGTCAGATCCAGTCATCATGAGTCAAACCAGTCAGATCCAGCTTCATCATGAGTCAAACCAGTCAGATCCAGTCATCATGAGTCAAACCAGTCAGATCCAGCTTCATCATGAGTCAAACCAGTCAGATCCAGCTTCATCATGAGTCAAACCAGTCAGATCCAGTCATCATGAGTCAAACCAGTCAGATCCAGCTTCATCATGAGTCAAACCAGTCAGATCCAGCTTCATCATGAGTCAAACCAGTCAGATCCAGCTTCATCATGAGTCAAACCAGTCAGATCCAGTCATCATCATGAGTCAAACCAGTCAGATCCAGCTTCATCATGAGTCAAACCAGTCAGATCCAGCTTGGTCGGAGCAGAGCAGAACAAAAGCAGGAACCGTCTACATGTATCGCTGCACCTCCTCTAATCATCTGGTCTCTCCGTCTCTTCTGCAGTTGGTTTCCCACATGGAGAGGCAGCAGGGAATGGAAGGTAAACATACGTCTACTTTCAAAATAAAAGTTGTTCTTCATTCATCCAGGGAAGTTATCTTTTCCAGCAGCAACACCCTCACATTCACACACGGGAGCTGCCCAGCTGTCTGACACTGTTGACCACCAGGAGCTGCTAACGAATCATCTGCCTTGAATATCTCAAAAACCAAAACAGTGATGTAGTACTACTAGTACTTTTTGGATAGACCTGATAGTAAATCAGATAGGCTTCTTATATAAAATGTGGATGATCCCATAATTTATTTTATTTTATTTAACCTTTATTTATCCAGGCAAGCAATTAAGAACAAATTCTTAAAAGCAGCCTGTCTCAAGGGCATTGTCTGTCTGTCTTAAGTGCCTGTCTTAAGTGCCTTGCTCAAGGGCATCTAGGCAGCACATGATGTATGGAAACAAACAACACAAACCTGTCTCCTCAGGCCTGGCATGCTGGGCGGCACCAGAGGGACCTACCCGTGGCTGGCCGACTCCTGGCCCACCAGCAACATGGTCCATAACAGCAAGGAGGCCGTCAACTGCTGCACCGCCAAACACGACACCGCAGAGAGATATTACAACGGTAGGACAGTAACCACAGAGAGATATTACTACTAGGGCTGTCAGTTTATCACGTTAATTAGATTAATTAATTACACAGCAAATGATCGCGTTATGAAAATTAACAAATTTTTTATTTTTATTAAATTTTTCCGTTTAATAATTCCATAAGAACGTAGAATACACATTTACATACTTTTTTATGGTCCATTAAATATGGTCCATGTTCTTGGTATCTGATTCTAGGGACATCTATGGATTTCAGGGAATGTATTCCCAGTGTCAGAAATACTGTGTCTGTTACTAGGCTTGAGTAAAGGGAACCCTGCATATATCGGTATCGGTTGACATCGGTTGATATCGGTATCGGAAATTAAGAGTTGGACAATATCGGTATATCGGTATCGGTGAAAAAGCCAATATCGAACATCCCTAAACAGAACAGATGCGCAAAAAAACCAACTCTTACCACCAACACCCATCGGCAACCAGAGCCTTCCCCTGCCCTCCTCACCTCCACCCCTCCCCTCCTCCTCCAGAAGCAGGCATCTCCAACTACCTGAACCAGACGGAGAAGTACAGCATCGGCAGCTCGGCGGAAGGCCCCATCTACAGCACCATCGAGCCCACCGCCGAGGACCTGCACAGCTTCGCCTACTCGCAGCACGCCACGCCCTACGCCTCCACCTCCATCATGCCCTTCACCAACCAGACCCAGACCCAGACCCAGGCACAGCCCCCCCCCCCACACAGCAGCGGCGAGCAGCAGCAGCAGCAGCAGCAGGAGGGGGGCCACTGGATCAGCCAGGCGGGGCCATCGGGGGCCCAGTACGCCCAGCCGGACCGGAGCAACGGTGAGAGCGGTTACTGACCCCCTGTCCTCTCACCCTGTGTCCTCTCACCCCCTGTCCTCTCACCCCCTGTCCTCTCACCCCCTGTCCTCTCACCCCCTGTCCTCTCACCCTGTAGTCCTCTCACCCTGTAGTCCTCACCCCCTGTCCTCTCACCCTGTAGTCCTCTCACCCCCTGTCCTCTCACCCCCTGTCCTCTCACCCTGTAGTCCTCACCCCCTGTCCTCTCACCCTGTAGTCCTCTCACCCTGTGTCCTCTCACCCCCTGTCCTCTCACCCTGTAGTCCTCTCACCCCCTGTCCTCTCACCCCCTGTCCTCTCACCCTGTAGTCATCTCACCCTGTAGTCCTCTCACCCCCTGTCCTCTCACCCCCTGTCCTCTCACCCTGTAGTCATCTCACCCTGTAGTCCTCACCCCCTGTCCTCTCACCCTGTAGTCCTCTCACCCTGTAGTCCTCACCCCATGTCCTCTCACCCTGTAGTCCTCTCACCCTGTCCTCTCACCCCCTGTCCTCTCACCCTGTAGTCCTCTCACCCTGTAGTCCTCACCCCATGTCCTCTCACCCTGTAGTCCTCACCCCCTGTCTTCTCACCCCATGTCCTCTCACCCTGTAGTCCTCACCCCCTGTCTTCTCACCCCATGTCCTCTCACCCTGTAGTCCTCACCCCCTGTCCTCTCACCCCCTGTCCTCTCACCCCCAGGCCTCACCCCCTGTCCTCTCACCCTGTCCTCTCACCCCCAGGCCTCACCCCCTGTCCTCTCACCCCCAGGCCTCACCCCCTGTCCTCTCACCCTGTCCTCTCACCCCCAGTCCTCTCACCCCCTGTCCTCTCACCCCCAGTCCTCTCACCCCCAGTCCTCTCACCCCCTGTCCTCTCACCCACTGTCCTCTCACCCCCTGTCCTCTCACCCACTGTCCTCTCACCCCCTGTCCTCTCACCCCCTGTCCTCTCACCCCCTGTCCTCTCACCCACTGTCCTCTCACCCCCAGTCCTCTCACCCCCTGTCCTCTCACCCCCCAGACCTCTCACCCCCTGTCCCAGTGCATGCATGACACTGTATGGCGCAATGGATAAAAGTGTCCACAAAATAGTTATGTTTTTTATTAAACTGTGCGTATGTGCGCGTGTGCGTGCCTGTGTCTATGTGTGCAGGCAAGCCGAAGCAGAAGCAGAAGGGTAAGCCCGTCAAGACTCCGTCTCTCAACTGGCCCGAGAGCCTGCCCCCCCCTCCTCCCTCCTCCTCGGGAGAGCTGGAACACGGTGTCCAGGAAGACCTCCTGCCACAGCATGAAGACATGGAGCTGGGGTAACTAGCACGCACACACATCTCTCTCTCTCTCTCTCTCTCTCTCTCTCTCTCTCTGTCCCAGTGGATCAGGTTATGCGTCAACTCAATCAGTCGCGTTGTAATTTAGGTCAACGCGGTTCTTACACCTCCATCTCTCTAAACAATTCTATTACCTTGATGACGGTCTAGCTGATTGAGCGCCCCCCCCCCACCCCACCCCACCCCCTGCTGTCACATTGGACCCGCTCCGCTAACGCGGTTAGCCGTGTCCTCAGACCATCTGTTACTCACTCAGCCCAAGGAACAACATTATCATTCAGCATCATTACCGCGGCAGTGACCCTTATAACTGGATGCTTTGCAAACCCCCCTGGAGTCTCGCCGACAGCGGTTCGAGAGGAACCCGGAGATAACGGCGTTAAACTCTCTGAGTCGGCGGCCCTAACCCGGGCGCCAGCTTCCCCTTCATGGGTTTCCTTCACGCCCACAGTCACGCTCGCTGTGATCAGACCCGGGGGCCTAAGTACGGGTGGCAGGACGAGCCAGTGCCAAGTCCTTTGCCAGAGATACATGGACATGATTTGCCAGATAGCTGTACTGTACATTCAGATTCAGATTCAGATCACTTTTAATCGCCATTATGTTTACAAAAAAACTAGGGCTGTCAAAGTTAATGCTTTAACTTTGGAGATTAATTTAAATTTATTAAAGCATTCAAATAAATTTATCTAGATTAATCTATGGGGTGAAAAATCTTCAATCTTAGCGCCGCGGATATAATAAAGAGGTCTAGCTGAGTCAATGTTGATGGTTTTGTTGAACATTTGTATTTCACAGGAGAGAAACTGTATTCAAAGAAAGTCTTTGAATCTAAATATACTTTCTTTGTGTTGATTTTACAACAAGATTTTTCTGTTACAAGCTTGGGTCTTAAGTAGAAAAATGCTATTTTTAATCTAGATTGATCTAGATTAATTGCAGACATTTTTTAGATTAATTTTTTTTATTTTTTTATATATATATCTATTGACAGCACTAAAAGAAACACATACGGCTAGATCCACAAAGAATGGATTGCACAGTGCTAGTTGCACCCTTACTTACAATTCATTATGAATTGAAAATGGGGGACCCTGATGTAAACAAGACGAAAGACTTTCTCGGGTCTGCATCCCTGCGCGGTGATTGATTGAATGAAAATTGTATTAACAGATTGCAGAATGGGTACAATACAGTACGGCTCAATACACACAATTGTTAAGGGGATGCAGATGAGAGAAAGACTTTCGTCTTGTTTACATCAGGGTCCCCCATTTTCAATTCATAATGAATTGTAAGTAAGGGTGCAATTAGCACCGTGCAATCCATTCTTTGTGGATCTAGCCCATAGTAACGTGATACAGCATTTACAGTACAGTGCATAGACTTTTAGACAAAACAGTGATACAACGAGACAAGACAATAAAGTGCAATGGCTAATGATGCTGTTTGTTGTCAGTGCAAAATAGAGTTTCAAATCCCAGCCCTAGCAGCTCCCCATAGACGGGGGGGGGGTGGAGCAGGGGGACACCTGACTCATTAACTAGGCGAGCTGCTGAGGGGAAGAAGCTGAGTCTGTGGCGTGTTTTCAATGTGGGGACTCGAGGGAGGGAACATAAGAGGATACTATATATATACTATACCCTGTATACTATAACCTAACCAATGTAACTTTAAATATACATTGTTAAATGAATAGCTTCAATCTCGTAAAACCATTAATGTCACTTTGCTTTACAGTTTCATGTTAATTTGTTTAGACTAATTATTAATGTTGTTGTTTTTGTTATTATTATTATTATTATTATTATTATTATTATTATTATTATTATTATTATTATTATTATTATTATTATTATTATTATTATTATTATTATTATTATTATTATTATTATTATTATTATTATTATTATTATTATTATTATTATTATTATTATTATTATTATTATTATTATTATTATTATTATTATTATTATTATTATTATTATTATTATTATTATTATTATTATTACTTTGATTATTATTGTTATTATTATCTTATTATTATCTTAATTAATATTATGCAAATTGTATTATGAACTTATTTCACTTTACTTTTGTTTTTGTGTTAAATTTTTTTTTTAATCCAATGCTTTAATGAGTTGAGTCCCCATATACTGTAGGCCCATCTGGGTCTCTTGCCTCTACTCAGCACCTTTATACACTTTCTGTCACGGTCAATGTTTTTTTACTGTTTTGTTGAAATGGTGCGAAATAAATAAATAAATAAAAAGTAATTAAACCCTGCATACTATACCTTACAGTATATACTATACCATAACCCTGTATACAATACCCTATATACTATGCTGCGTACTATACCCTGTATATATTACCCTAACCCTGCATACTATACCTTATAGGGGTGTAACGATGCATCGATTAATCGGAATGCATCGATTCTAATGTGTTCGATTCATCGATTTGAATATGTTAGAATCGATTATAATCTAAATTAATCAAAATAATTTTTTTTTTTTTTTATGTTTACATTTTTTTTTGTGTGTATTGTTTTTATTGACCTATAGTCCATTAATTCTGAGTGAATCAGTTCCCCCAGCCACTTTTGTGTATTTAAAATGTTTTGGGGAATTAACTGATTTATCGAATTTATCGAAAATGTATTGAAAATTAATCGAATCGAATCGTGGTCAAATGAAGAGATTTCATGATGCATTGAATCGTTGCCTGAAGAATCGTAATCGAATCGAATCATTGTGAGGTCGAATCGTTACACCCCTTATATACAATATCATAACCCTGTATAGTATATCATAACCCTGTATAGTATACCCTAACCCTGTATAGTATACCCTAACCCTGTATAGTATACCCTAACCCTGTATACTATACCCTAACCCTGTATAGTATACCCTAACCCTGTATAGTATACCCTAACCCTGTATACTATACCCTAACCCTGTATAGTATACCCTAACCCTGTATACTATACCCTAACCCTGTATACTATACCCTAACCCTGTATACTATACCCTAACCCTGTATACTATACCCTAACCCTGTATACTATACCCTAACCCTGTATACTATACCCTAACCCTGTATACTATACCCTAACCCTGTATACTATACCCTAACCCTGTATACTATACCCTAACCCTGTATACTATACCCTAACCCTGTATACTATACCCTAACCCTGTATAGTATACCCTAACGCTGTATACTATACCCTAACCCTGTATAGTATACCCTAACCCTGTATACTATACCCTAACCCTGTATACTATACCCTAACCCTGTATACTATACCCTAACCCTGTATACTATACCCTAACCCTGTATAGTATACCCTAACCCTGTATAGTATACCCTAACCCTGTATACTATACCCTAACCCTGTATAGTATACCCTAACCCTGTATACTATACCCTAACCCTGTATACTATACCCTAACCCTGTATACTATACCCTAACCCTGTATACTATACCCTAACCCTGTATACTATACCCTAACCCTGTATACAATATCATACCCCTGTATACTATACCCTAACCCTGTATACTATACCCTAACCCTGTATACTATACCCTAACCCTGTATACTATACCCTAACCCTGTATACAATATCATAACCCTGTATACTATACCCTAACCCTGTATACTATACCCTAACCCTGTATACTATACTATAGCTAAAACGTTCTCCTCCTCCTCCTCCTCTCTCCAGGTCGGACGAGGAGTGGTGCCCGCCCCTCCCAGAGAGGACCTATCTGGTGGAGGGCTGTGAGGAGGTGCCCTCTCCTCCCCTGAGAGCCAACGCCTCCTCCCCCACCACCTCCTACAGTCACCAGTCCACTGCCACGCTCACCCCGTCGCCCCACGAGGAGAGCAGACACCCCCACGACACGCCTCCCCTGCATCATCTTCTGGACGGACAGCAGATAGCACGGTATGGCCTGACTCCGACTTATGACATTCAGCTTGTTTTTGTTTTGTTGTATGTGAATACATTATGGTATGCAGTAGGGCTGACCGCTATTAGTCGAGTAGTCGGTCGAAAGGAGCCGTAGTCAACTGTCAACCTCTTAGTCAAAAAAAATAAAAATTTACTTTTTTTGCTTTTTTCTTTTTATCATTCTTTCCAAAAGAAAAGAGGCCTAGAAGCGTGGCTAACGCTAATGGCACGCATACCAGAGGCTAACTGCCTACGAAAACAGGCACAGAGGCACAGAAAGAGGATTTCACCCATCTAATGAACACACTAGACTAGACAAATATCAAGATGTATCCATCAGTGGATCAATTGCATGCTTTTGCAGAGGACAAGAAGCCTTCAGTCGACTCCTTCAGACATTAAGCTTCACCCCCCACAGCCCAAATGGAATGATACAAAAAATAAAAAAATATTATACGTTTTTTTTTTTTTTTTTTTTTTTTACTAATAGTCGACTAACGGCAAATTTTGGCCAATCATAGTCGACTATCCAAATCCTTAGTCGGGGACAGCCCTAGTATGCAGTTATAGTACACTGACCTCTTGACCTTTTTTTAACACTAAAGTCAACACTAGTTGTGTTCGGATAACATTACATTACATTTAGTCATTTAGCTGACGCTTTTATCCAAACTCCGACTTACAAGATAAGATAAGATAAAAAAATAACTTACAGTATGTACATGACATGTTATATAACGTATAATATAACCGATGGGGCATACAGACCCTCATCTGCTTTGTTTATACCGTTTACTCTTATTTAAGACAGCCCTACATGTGTGTATAAAGTACATGACACCTTGCTGTTTATTTGCTGTCCCAGGAGGCTAGTGGGCAGCCCCCCCCTCACCCAGTCCAACCCCAACCTCTCAGCCCAGCAGCCCGGCGGCAGCGGCGGCTGCTCACCTGACGTGGGCTCGCCGCTCTGCCACGGCTCCGCCCACCGCTACACCCTCAGCAGCCAGGGGGCAGCACTGAGCCAAGACAACGTCAGCGCCGCTTCCTCTCCAGGTAAATGGCGCAAGGGTGTATTTTTTTAATAGGGATGTCCGATATTATCGGTCTACCGATAGTGGCATTAAAATGTGATATTGGAAATGATCTGTATCGGTTTTCAAAACAAAAAAAATATTTATATATTTTTTTACATTTATTTAACCTTTATTTACCCAGGCAAGCAAGTAAGAACAAATTATTATTTTATTTATTGTCAAAAGTATGCATAATGTTGTGTTAATTCCACGACAAGATATATGTAAGGGATAATGTATAGCTACGAGGTCATTGTCGCAAAATAATTGACCGACACAGAGTTTAAAATACCGAGCCGCCTCGGCGAGGTGTTTTAAACGTCAGTGAAGGTAAATTATTTTGCGACAATGATCGAGTATAGCTATACATTATCCCGCTTATTACATGGCTAACTTACTAACAATATACCTAATTCATTTTACATCAACTCGCAACAGTAACACTGGTTCTGGCTCCGCTGAGTGCTCGTCGCTCCGCCCCCCAGCAGCTTCCCCGGCAGCCGGCAGTTTGCACTGATGTCAGTGGGCTTGATTGCGAACAGCTGCGCACAGCGGTCATTATTGTGGGCTTGATTGCGAACAGCTGCGCACAGCGGCCATTATTGTCCCACAGCGGTCATTATTGTCTGATAACTGCACCTCTGACGCGCGCTATTGACCAATCACAAGCAAGCATTTCGGCGAATGTGAAAACGCCATGTAATAAGTAATGTTAATGACCTGAAATTATTCCGTTTTTGGGGGGGGGGGACCCTGCATATATCGGTATCGGTTGATATCGGTTGATATCGGTATCGGAAATTAAGAGTTGGACAATATCGGTATATCGGTATCGGTAAAAAAGCCAATATCGAACATCCCTAATTTTTACTATTGATGGGCACGAGTAATGTTTTCTCATGAAGTACTGCAGTAGTGGTCGAGTACTCTCATGAAGTACTGGAGTAGTGGTCGAGTACTCTCATGAAGTACTGGACTAGTGATCGAGTACTCTCATGAAGTACTGGAGTAGTGATCGAGTACTCTCATGAAGTACTGGAGTAGTGATCGAGTACTCTCATGAAGTACTGCAGTAGTGATCGAGTACTCTCATGAAGTACTGCAGTAGTGATCGAGTACTCTCATGAAGTACTGGAGTAGTGATCGAGTACTCTCATGAAGTACTGGAGTAGTGATCGAGTACTCTCATGAAGTACTGGAGTAGTGATCGAGTACTCTCATGAAGTACTGCAGTAGTGGTCGAGTACTCTCATGAAGTACTGCAGTAGTGATCGAGTACTCTCATGAAGTACTGGAGTAGTGATCGAGTACTCTCATGAAGTACTGCAGTAGTGATCGAGTACTCTCATGAAGTACTGCAGTAGTGATCGAGTACTCTCATGAAGTACTGGAGTAGTGATCGAGTACTCTCATGAAGTACTGCAGTAGTGGTCGAGTACTCTCATGAAGTACTGCAGTAGTGATCGAGTACTCTCATGAAGTACTGGAGTAGTGATCGAGTACTCTCATGAAGTACTGCAGTAGTGATCGAGTACTCTCATGAAGTACTGCAGTAGTGATCGAGTACTCTCATGAAGTACTGGAGTAGTGATCGAGTACTCTCATGAAGTACTGGAGTAGTGATCGAGTACTCTCATGAAGTACTGGAGTAGTGATCGAGTACTCTCATGAAGTACCGGAGTACTTTTTTCGCTTTAGTTAGTTCGTTTTTTGTGTTCTTTTTTTTCGTTCGTTTTTTTGTGTTCGTTTTAGTTTGTTACTTTTTTTGCATTCTTTTTTTGCGTTCGTTTTTTTGCGTTTTTGTTTTAGTTCGTTCTTTTTTTAGCCTTTTTTATTGTTTTTTTTTTTTTTTTTTTTTTCTTTTTGCGTTTTCGTTTTAGTTCGTAAATTTTTTTGTGTTCGTTTTTTTGTGTTCTTTTTTTTGCGTTTTCGTTTTAGTTCGTTCGTTTTTTTGCGTTTTGTTTTAGTTCGTAAATTTTTTTTCCTTTTTTTTTGCGTTTTCGTTTTAGTTCGTTCTTTTTTTTGCGTTTTTGTTTTAGTTCGTTAATTTTTTTGCGTTTTCATTTTCGTTTTCGTTCGTTCTTTTTTTTGCGTTTTCGTTCGTTCGTTTTTTTGCGTTCGTTTTTTTGCGTTTTTGTTTTAGTTCGTTAATTTTTTTTGCGTTTTTTTTTTGCGTTTTCATTTTAGTTCGTTCTTTTTTTGCGTTCGTTTTTTTGTGTTCTTTTTTTCACATGAAGTACTGGAGTAGTGGTTGAGTACTCACATGAAGTACTGCAGTAGTGATCGAGTACTCTCATGGAGTACTGCAGTAGTGATCGAGTACATGAAGTACTGGAGTAGTGATCGAGTACATGAAGTACTGCAGTAGTGATCGAGTACTCTCATGAAGTACTGCAGTAGTGATCGAGTACATGAAGTACTGGAGTAGTGATCGAGTACTCTCATGAAGTACTGCAGTAGTGATCGAGTACTCTCGTGAAGTACTGCAGTAGTGATCGAGTACTCTCATGGAGTACTGCAGTAGTGATCGAGTACATGAAGTACTGGAGTAGTGATCGAGTACATGAAGTACTGCAGTAGTGATCGAGTACTCTCATGAAGTACTGCAGTAGTGATCGAGTACATGAAGTACTGGAGTAGTGATCGAGTACTCTCATGAAGTACTGCAGTAGTGATCGAGTACTCTCGTGAAGTACTGCAGTAGTGATCGAGTACTCTCATGAAGTACTGCAGTAGTGGTCGAGTACTCTCATGAAGTACTGCAGTAGTGATCGAGTACTCTCATGAAGTACTGCAGTAGTGATCGAGTACTCTCGTGAAGTACTGGAGTAGTGATTGAGTACTCATGAAGTACTGCAGTAGTGATTGAGTACTCTCGTGAAGTACTGCAGTAGTGATCGAGTACTCTCATGAAGTACTGCAGTAGTGATCGAGTACTCTCGTGAAGTACTGGAGTAGTGATCGAGTACTCTCGTGTTTTAGTTCATTTTTTTGCGTTTTTGTTTTAGTTCGTTACTTTTTTTACGTTTGTTTTTTTGCGTTTTTGTTTTAGTTCATTCGTTTTTTTGCGTTAGTTTTTTTGCATTTTCGTTTTAGTTCGTTAATTTTTTGGGTTTTTTTTTTGCGTTTTTGTTTTAGGTCGTTCGTTTTTTTGCGTTTTTTTTTTTTGCGTTTTCGTTTTAGTTAGTTCATTTTTTGCGTTTTTTTTTTAGTTTTTTTTTTAGTTTTCGTTTTAGTTCGTTAATTTTTTTGCGTTTTTGTTTTAGTTCGTTCGTTTTTTTGCGTTTTCCTTTTAGTTCGTAATTTTTTTTTTTTTTTTTTTTGCATTTTCGTTTTAGTTCGTTCGTTTTTTTGCGTTTTTGTTTTAGTTCGTTCCTTTTTTTATGTTTGTTTTTTGCGTTTTCGTTTTAGTTCGTTCATTTTTTTTCTGTCACCTTGTGTTCTGTCACCTTGTGTTCTGTCACATGAAGTACTGGAGTAGTGATCGAGTACTCTCATGAAGTACTGCAGTAGTGATCGAGTACTCTCATGAAGTACTGGAGTAGTGATCGAGTACTCTCATGAAGTACTGCAGTAGTGATCGAGTACTCTCATGAAGTACTGCAGTAGTGATCGAGTACTCTCATGAAGTACTGCAGTAGTGATCGAGTACTCGTTTATGTAAATCTTTCAGAGTGAGATTTGGCTAAAACAAGCACCTTTAGTGGTCATACCAAATAACAAATAAATACAAAATTATTAATCAATAAAGTTCCCTCAAAAAACACTCTAGATCAGTTGAAACAGTTGAGTACTCGAGTAATCAATTACTCACGCCTATCCCTAATATGTAAGGGATAATGTATAGCTACGAGGTCATTGTCGCAAAATAATTGACCGACACAGAGTTTAAAATACCGAGGCGCCTCGCCGAGGTGTTTTAAACGTCAGTGAAGGTCAATTATTTTGCGACAATGACCGAGTATAGCTATACATTATCCCGCTTATTACATGGCTAACTTACTAACAATATACCTAATTCATTTTACATCGACTCGCAACAGTAACACTGGTTCTGGCTGCGTTCTGGCTCTGCTCGTCGCTCCGCCCCCTGTCATCGCCGGCAGCAGAACACCGGCAGTGTCTAATTGCACTGAAACAGTGTGTGTCAGTGGGGCTTGATTGCGAACAGCTGCGCACAGCGGTCATTATTGTCCCACAGCGGTCATTATTGTCTGATAATGACCGCTGTCGGGGGGCTATTGACCAATCACAAGCAAGCATTTCGGCGAATGTGAAAACGCCATGTAATAATGACAAACACACGCCTAGAAACTGAATAGAACAGAACAGAGACGAATTATCTTTGATTAAATTATTTTCCATTCTGTTATTTTATTCTTAACGGCCCCCCATCAGAGCGACCGCATGTCAGACGCCACACGCTACACGCTACACGCTACACGCGTGTCCTTTCCCCTCCTCTCTCCGACTCACTAAAGCAACGCATCGCGCTCGCAAACAGTCCAGCGGGTCGATAGTCTGCGCCGGCTATCGAAAGCCGTTTCATTATTCATACCACCGCAGCAGCAGGGCGCCCCGCTAAAGCGTTGTCATTCTCCTCTCGCACATGCACAGCGCCCGGCCGCCCCTCCCCCACGGACGCCTACACCCCCCCCGGACAGAAGTCACGGGTGAAGAAGAAGAACTCGAAGAACGTGGCGTACAGGCGGGATCTGCAAGGAGGTGAGTGTGTTTAGCATAATAATAACAACGCCGGTTGTGTTTCAAATGCATGAGCCGCACCCCGCGAGTGTGCAGCGGTCGCCAGAGGTCGCCAGAGGTCGCAGGCACCGCCGTGAACAGGCCTCTCTCTCCACTGGGGGGGGATTTGATATGATGAATTTGTTTACCCCCCCCCCCCCCCCCCCAAAACATCATTCTGTTTCATGATACCGATATTAATCCATTACCCTGTGACTGGCAAGGCCAGCAAAACACATTTGTTTACTGAAATCTACAAGCCACCTAATCTCAGTTCAAACACCTTTTTATCACCATTCAGGGTGTAGTGGAGGATAAACCACCTAAACTCAGTTTAAACACCTTTTTATCACCATTCAGGGTGTAGTGGAGGATAAACCACCTAATCTCAGTTCAAACACCTTTTTATCACCATTCAGGGTGTAGTGGAGGATAAACCACCTAAACTCAGTTTAAACACCTTTTTATTACCATTCAGGGTGTAGTGGAGGATAAACCACCTAAACTCACTTTAAACACCTTTTTATCACCATTCAGGGTGTAGTGGAGGATAAACCACCTAAACTCAGTTTAAACACCTTTTTATTACCATTCAGGGTGTAGTGGAGGATAAACCACCTAAACTCACTTTAAACACCTTTTTATCACCATTCAGGGTGTAGTGGAGGATAAACCACCTAAACTCAGTTTAAACACCTTTTTATTACCATTCAGGGTGTAGTGGAGGATAAACCACCTAAACTCAGTTTAAACACCTTTTTATTACCATTCAGGATGTAGTGGAGGATAAACCACCTAAACTCAGTTTAAACACCTTTTTATTACCATTCAGGGTGTAGTGGAGGATAAACCACCTAAACTCAGTTTAAACACCTTTTTATTACCATTCAGGGTGTAGTGGAGGATAAACCACCTAAACTCACTTTAAACACCTTTTTATCACCATTCAGGGTGTAGTGGAGGATAAACCACCTAAACTCAGTTTAAACACCTTTTTATTACCATTCAGGGTGTAGTGGAGGATAATCCACCTAAACTCAGTTTAAACACCTTTTTATTACCATTCAGGGTGTAGTGGAGGATAATCCACCTAAACTCAGTTTAAACACCTTTTTATCACCATTCAGGGTGTAGTGGAGGATAAACCACCTAAACTCAGTTTAAACACCTTTTTATCACCATTCAGGGTGTAGTGGAGGATAATCCACCTAAACTCAGTTTAAACACCTTTTTATTACCATTCAGGATGTAGTGGAGGAAAAACCACCTAAACTCAGTTTAAATAAACACCTTTTTATCACCATTTAGGATGTAGTGGAGGAAAAACCACCTAACCTTGTTCCTTTGTCTCTCTCTCTCTCTCTCTCTCCCTCTCTCCCTCTCCCCCCCCCCCCCCCCCCCCCCCCACCTCTCTCTCAGACCTGCCCCCGCCTCCAGAGCCCCCCCCGGAGGATGGGAGTGTGCACGGCGTGTCGGGGTGCGTGGACGCAGAGCGCCCGGCGGGGGATCGAACGGGGAGCGGCGCGCTCTCCTCCATGGAGAGGAGGGAACACAGCGGCTACCAAAGGAAGGGCTCAGGCCAGAGACACATGGACGGTGAGTCGAGCCGCCGGTGTGGTTTAAAGTGTGGTTTAAAGTGTGGTTTAAAGTGTGGTTTAAAGTGTGGTTTAAAGTGTGGTTTAAAGTGAGGTTTAAAGTGAGGTTTAAAGTGTGGTTTAAAGTGTGGTTTAAAGTGTGGTTTAAAGTGTGGTTTAAAGTGTGGTTTAAAGTGTGGTTTAAAGTGAGGTTTAAAGTGTGGTTTAAAGTGTGGTTTAAAGTGTGGTTTAAAGTGTGGTTTAAAGTGTGGTTTAAAGTGTGGTTTAAAGTGTGGTTTAAAGTGTGAGAGTTTTGCCCATCACAAAAACCATCACTATCTTCAGTCGATGTGTTTACAGATATACAGTATATCTACCCAGTTTTGCTCATCAGATCAATACCGATATGAGAAGAAAAAAATCACAGATACCGATGGTCACAAATTGATATTATGCATCCCTAGTAATATCCATGTTGTGCATCCCTAGTAATATCCATGTTGTGCATCCCTAGTCATATCTATGTTGTAAAATAAATAGATAAATACAAACGGAGCCACCATAACTGCTGTCAAAGTTCTCTTTCAGCCAAACAGTCAAATGACACAAACCTTTACCTACTCTCCTTCTCCTCCTCCCTCCCTCCTCTTCCCTCCTCCTCCCTCCCTCCCTCCCTCCCCAGGCGAGGAGGTGTTGCAGTATGGAGGGAAGCCCAGCTATCTGTCCAGAGGGCAGGTGTCTAGTAACTGCTCCACCACGGGCAGCTCCTCCTCCAGAGGCTCCACGGGCTCCAGGGGAGGGCCCGGCTCTGCCAGGAAACACAGCGAGGTAGGGTCAAGGGTCACGTGGCTTTCAGGTGTACGCTTTTTGTCCTCCCCTTTATTTGTCGGAAAGTGGCGTTGTCGTCCAAGCAGGGAGAACTCTGTCCTCTGGACCTGGTGGTGTTGTTGTCCAGCAGGGAGCTCTCTGTCCTCTGGACCTGGTGGTGTTGTTGTCCAGCAGGGAGCGCTCTGTCCTCTGGACCTGGTGGTGTTGTTGTCCAGCAGGGAGCACTCTGTCCTCTGGACCTGGTGGTGTTGTTGTCCAGCAGGGAGCTCTCTGTCCTCTGGACCTGGTGGTGTTGTTGTCCAGCAGGGAGACACTCTGTCCTCTGGACCTGGTGGTGTTGTTGTCCAGCAGGGAGCACTCTGTCCTCTGGACCTGGTGGTGTTGTTGTCCAGCAGGGAGACACTCTGTCCTCTGGACCTGGTGGTGTTGTTGTCCAGCAGGGAGACACTCTGTCCTCTGGACCTGGTGGTGTTGTTGTTCAGCAGGGAGACACTCTGTCCTCTGGACCTGGTGGTGTTGTTGTCCAGCAGGGAGACACTCTGTCCTCTGGACCTGGTGGTGTTGTTGTCCAGCAGGGAGCACTCTGTCCTCTGGACCTGGTGGTGTTGTTGTCCAGCAGGGAGACACTCTGTCCTCTGGACCTGGTGGTGTTGTTGTCCAGCAGGGAGCACTCTGTCCTCTGGACCTGGTGGTGTTGTTGTCCAGCAGGGAGACACTCTGTCCTCTGGACCTGGTGGTGTTGTTGTCCAGCAGGGGGCACTCTGTCCTCTGGACCTGGTGGTGTTGTTGTCCAGCAGGGAGCACTCTGTCCTCTGGACCTGGTGGTGTTGTTGTCCAGCAGGGAGCACTCTGTCCTCTGGACCTGGTGGTGTTGTTGTCCAGCAGGGAGACACTCTGTCCTCTGGACCTGGCAGTAACAATGCCCCTGTCCCGGTGGTAGGGCCGTCCTTCGGATGAGATGTTAAGCCGAGGTCCAGACTGAATTGTTGTTAACTCAGAACTCAGAACCCAGAGTGCCTATCGCAAAGAGTAGGGGGTTCCCCCGACGTTCCTGGTCAAATTCCCAATCAGGTCTCTGACATCAAGGCCGCGTAATCATTCCTCCCCCGTAATGGGCTGATATAAATTCCCGAGCCTTTTAGCCATTGTGTAGTAATCACGTCACCGTGCCTGTAATCACATCATTACTGCTATAATACATGGAGACATTTCACAAGGTAATGGAGATGGGAAATATTGCATTTATGGAAATGGATGGAATGTCTGAAAGGAAATTAACCCCAAAACGATCCACAGCCACACACCACACAAATACTGTTGTACATGTAACACATTATTGTAATATCATGATATTGCGTTTTATTACCCTTTTTAAACTGCAAACTATGTCCGCAATGGAAAACTTAGTCAACATCTGCATTAGAAATGTATATAAATCATCTGTTTTTATCTAATAATATCAAGTTTTTTCAGTCTCTTCACCTCCAATCCTTTTCATATAATTTATAAATCATATATATATATATATGTGGCTCAGGACGTAGAGCGGTCGTTTGGTAGTCAGAAGGTTCCTGGTTTGATTCCCGCTCCTCCCGGGCAGCGTGTCGAAGTGTCCTTGAGCAAGACACTTAACCCCTAACTGCTTCTACAGTAATAAGTCTGTCCTTCTGATAATCACTTTAGTTACATTTGGGGGACAATAGCAGTCGAGTACGGAAACACAGCCGTCATTTTGCCGCCCCCCCCCCCTAGTGGTCGGTATTTTCACCCCGCTGCACACTCTGCCCCGCCCCCAATCTGTGATGTCAGAGTGCCTCTTTGGAGGCGCTATCACAGTCTGTCTAAGAAGAAACAAAAATAAGGGAATCTGACACCACAGATTGCGCAAGTGGAGACAACCTGACCGGTAGCCTATGTTTCTGAGTGAAAAGAGAAAAGAGCCTGTTTTAGTTTCAACGTCTATTCACACCTTTGTGTCTTTGTGTCTTTGTTTATTGACAGGAAATGAGATAAGGACACCAGCGGTTCTGAACGGAGACATTCGTCAAGGTCCCTTGGAAGGCTCCTCTGGGTCTCCGCCCAGTGAAGCCGACCGCTGAAGAAAGGAGAGAACATTTCACGTCTTAGGATTCCGTCCCGTCTGCTTCTGTCCGTACGAACCAACAACAGACGTTACTCCTGTTACTCCTCTTTTTTTTCTTTTTTTTTATATTACTATGATTATTTATGACTTCCGGGGGGTCACTCCTGTCCATTATGTAAATAGCCATCTCTGTACTGTTTTTACATGGGCTCTAGATACAGGGAAATAAATGTATATTGTATTTATAAGGAAGAATCAAAAAAGAAAAAAAAAATAAGTCCAATATAAAACAGAAAAAAGCTCACTCTCTTGAATGTGCCAACGTATTCTCTTTCTGTTTCGACATACTCTTGGAAAAACAGAACTACCGCTGCACTCTCTGGTTGTCATGGCGAAACAACAGAAAAAAATATATAAAAGCACAAAAGGTGTTGACTCGTCGGTATGTGGAGAGGTACACCGGTGGAAAAGCCAAAGGAAGTGGGACCTTTCTCTCTCTCTGACAGACGGGACTTTTGCCGTCTGTCTTTAACGATGCCTACCCCCCCCCCCCCCCCCTCCCAAAGGGTTCACCTCTGCTTCGTCACGCGATGCTGTTGGCAACCGTCCCCCGCCGGAAAGTTCACGGAGCGGGGGGGTCAGTGTCTCTCGACGCTTTCCTTCAATGCAGCGTGCCTCCGGAATGTCGTTACGGCGAGGATACCGTCGTGTACCGACCGGAGGGAAGAATGCCGACCTCGCCGTGGATATACATGGATATACTGTACGTCACTTTGGTTTTTGCGCCTATTGTTTGTAAACCGAGGGCGTCGTGGATACACATTTGGTTTTGGCCACGCCTATTGTTTGTAAACCAAGGAAACCATAAAAGAGAGAACGGTCATTATGTCACTGTGTAGCGCGTGAACACACATCGGTGCCAAGTGTGGTAAACCTTCAGTTTGCCCGTCTCCTCGTTTAGGACCATTTTAAACATGTTATTATTAGGGATGTCCGATATTGGCATTAAAATGTGATATCGGAAAATATCGGTATCGGTTTTCAATTTTTCTATAATCTTTATTTACCCAGGCAAGCAAGTAAGAACAAATTCAGATTTTATTTATTGTCAAAAGTATGCATAATGTTGTGTTAATTCCACAACAAGAGATATGTAATGTTAATTACCTGAAATTATTCCGTTTTTGGGGGGGGGGGAAACCCTGCATATATCGGTATCGGTTGATATCGGTATCGGAAATTAAGAGTTGGACAATATCGGAATATCGGTATCGGTAAAAAAAAGCCAATATCGAGCATCCCTAGTATTAGCGCAGATGTCAGAATCATCGGCAATCAATCCATTGCGTTGTTAACTATAGCTAACGTCTGATATATTGGTCGATATGTGTGTTTCCTCAGATAGCTGGTGGATGTTTTGCATTTGAACACAGGCTTCAATAGGACTGGCACCAAAGTGTGGCACCGGCGAGCAGAGCGTAGAACGCTGGTGTTCTGACGTGACGTGCCTTCCTTCCTTCTTTTATAGTTTCCTTGTTGTAAACACGGATGGGACTGAGAAAAGGTCAGCTGAGTAAATACACAGTGTGGGATCTTGTTACCGTGGAGATGATAGAATCCTTGGCAACAACATGAACAACACGCCGGAGACGCCGTGTGACAACGCTGTGTTCCTGTCGACGGCGGCTGTCGAAAGTGTCAAGTGACGGAGCATGAACAAGACTTATGAGTCTGCGAAGAATGTCATTGTTTTTCTATATTTTGTTTTTCTACAAAAAGAAATGTCGTGGTGCATCAACAGACTATAAAGGTTTGATTGTACACACCCCCAACCTCCCCCAACCCCTTCCTGTCACTTTGAGGGAGTGTTTGTTGCAATTGTGCGATTAGAATTTGCATATTCTCTTTCCAAAAAAGAAAACCCATACAAATAAAAAAAAAACACACCTCCTCTGTGGACTAACTTTTTGTACTGTTGTTGTTTTGTAAAAGTCAATAAAATACATTTGTCGGAACTGTTTTTGTAGCAATCTTCCAGATTTTCAACCCAGATCTTGTTTCTTGCGTCATACAACCGTGCAATGGTCAAAACATGTCTCGTTTTAATCTGAAACTATCCAGAAAGGACTTCATATACTATTCGTATATGATATTATTGTGTGATGATCGGATCAGTGTGTAGCCTATAGTGAATGTGAGGCCCCAGGTAAAGACTAGAGTGAGGCCCCAGGTAAAGACTAGAGTGAGGCCCCAGGTAAAGACTAGAGTGAGGCCCCAGGTAAAGACTAGAGTGAGGCCCCAGGTAAAGACCAATGTGAGGCCCCAGGTAAAGACTAATGTGAGGCCCCAGGTAAAGACTAATGTGAGGCCCCAGGTAAAGACCAATGTGAGGCCCCAGGTAAAGACTAATGTGAGGCCCCAGGTAAAGACTAATGTGAGGCCCCAGGTAAAGACTAAGGTGAGGCCCCAGGTAAAGACTAATGTGAGGCCCCAGGTAAAGACTAATGTGAGACCCCAGTTAAAGACTAATGTGAGGCCCCAGGTAAAGACTAATGTGAGGCCCCAGGTAAAGACTAATGTGAGACCCCAGTTAAAGACTAATGTGAGGCCCCAGGTAAAGACTAATGTGAGGCCCCAGGTAAAGACTAATGTGAGGCCCCAGGTAAAGACTAATGTGAGGCCCCAGGTAAAGACCAATGTGAGGCCCCAGGTAAAGACTAATGTGAGGCCCCAGGTAAAGACTAAGGTGAGGCCCCAGGAAAAGACTAAGGTGAGGCCCCAGGTAAAGACTAATGTAAGGCCCCAGGTAAAGACTAGAGTGAGGCCCCAGGTAAAGACCAATGTGAGGCCCCAGGTAAAGACTAATGTGAGGCCCCAGGTAAAGTCCAATGTGAGGCCCCAGGTAAAGACCAATGTGAGGCCCCAGGTAAAGACTAATGTAAGGCCCCAGGTAAAGACTAATATGAGGCCCCAGGTAAAGACTAAGGTGAGGCCCCAGGTAAAGACTAATGTGAGGCCCCAGGTAAAGACTAATGTGAGGCCCCAGGTAAAGACTAATGTGAGGCCCCAGGTAAAGACCAATGTGAGGCCCCAGGTAAAGACCAATGTGATGCCCCAGGTAAAGACTAGAGTGAGACCCCAGGTAAAGACTAGAGTGAGACCCCAGGTAAAGACTAATGTGAAGCCCCAGGTAAAGACTAATGTGAGGCCCCAGGTAAAGACTAATGTGAGGCCCCAGGTAAAGACTAATGTGAAGCCCCAGGTAAAGACTAAGGTGAGGCCCCAGGTAAAGACTAAGGTGAGGCCCCAGGTAAAGACTAATGTGAGGCCCCAGGTAAAGACCAATGTGAGGCCCCAGGTAAAGACTAATGTGAGGCCCCAGGTAAAGACTAATGTGAGGCCCCAGGTAAAGACTAGAGTGAGGCCCCAGGTAAAGACTAATGTGAGGCCCCAGGTAAAGACTAAGGTGAGGCCCCAGGTATGTAAGGCCCCAGGTAAAGACTAATGTGAGGCCCCAGGTAAAGACTAATGTGAGGCCCCAGGTAAAGACTAATGTGAGGCCCCAGGTAAAGACTAATGTGAGGCCCCAGGTAAAGACTAAGGTGAGGCCCCAGGTAAAGACTAATGTGAGGCCCCAGGTAAAGACTAAGTGAGGCCCCAGGTAAAGACTAATGTGATGCCCCAGGTAAAGACTAATGTGAAGCCCCAGGTAAAGACTAATGTGAGGCCCCAGGTAAAGACTAATGTGAGGCCCCAGGTAAAGACTAATGTGATGCCCCAGGTAAAGACTAATATGAGGCCCCAGGTAAAGACTAATGTGATGCCCCAGGTAAAGACTAATGTGAGGCCCCAGGTAAAGACTAATGTGAAGCCCCAGGTAAAGACTAAGGTGAGGCCCCAGGTAAAGACTAATGTGAGGCCCCAGGTAAAGACCAATGTGAGGCCCCAGGTAAAGACTAATGTGAGGCCCCAGGTAAAGACTAATGTGAGGCCCCAGGTAAAGACTAGAGTGAGGCCCCAGGTAAAGACTAATGTGAGGCCCCAGGTAAAGACTAGAGTGAGGCCCCAGGTAAAGACTAATGTAAGGCCCCAGGTAAAGACTAATATGAGGCCCCAGGTAAAGACTAATGTGAGGCCCCAGGTAAAGACTAATGTGAGGCCCCAGGTAAAGACTAAGGTGAGGCCCCAGGTAAAGACTAATGTAAGGCCCCAGGTAAAGACTAATGTGAGGCCCCAGGTAAAGACTAATGTGAGGCCCCAGGTAAAGACTAATGTGAGGCCCCAGGTAAAGACTAATGTAAGGCCCCAGGTAAAGACTAATGTGAGGCCCCAGGTAAAGACTAAGGTGAGGCCCCAGGTAAAGACTAATGTGATGCCCCAGGTAAAGACTAATATGAGGCCCCAGGTAAAGACTAAGGTGAGGCCCCAGGTAAAGACTAATGTGAGGCCCCAGGTAAAGACTAATGTGAGGCCCCAGGTAAAGACTAATGTAAGGCCCCAGGTAAAGACTAATGTGAGGCCCCAGGTAAAGACTAAGGTGAGGCCCCAGGTAAAGACTAATGTGAGGCCCCAGGTAAAGACTAAGGTGAGGCCCCAGGTAAAGACTAATGTGATGCCCCAGGTAAAGACTAATATGAGGCCCCAGGTAAAGACTAATGTGAAGCCCCAGGTAAAGACTAAGGTGAGGCCCCAGGTAAAGACTAATGTGAGGCCCCAGGTAAAGACCAATGTGAGGCCCCAGGTAAAGACTAATGTGAGGCCCCAGGTAAAGACTAGAGTGAGGCCCCAGGTAAAGACTAATGTGAGGCCCCAGGTAAAGACTAATGTGAGGCCCCAGGTAAAGACTAAGGTGAGGCCGCAGGTAAAGACTAATGTGAGGCCCCAGGTAAAGACTAATGTGAGACCCCAGGTAAAGACCAATGTGAGGCCCCAGGTAAAGACTATGTGAGGCCGCAGGTAAAGACTAATGTGAGGCCCCAGGTAAAGACTAGAGTGAGGCCCCATGTAAAGACTAGAGTGAGGCCCCAGGTAAAGACTAATGTGAGGCCCCAGGTAAAGACTAATGTGAGGCCCCAGGTAAAGACTAGAGTGAGGCCCCAGGTAAAGACCAATGTGAGGCCCCATGTAAAGACTAGAGTGAGGCCCCAGGTAAAGACTAATGTGAGGCCCCAGGTAAAGACTAATGTGAGGCCCCAGGTAAAGACTAGAGTGAGGCCCCAGGTAAAGACTAATGTGAGGCCCCAGGTAAAGACCAATGTGAGGCCCCAGGTAAAGACTAGAGTGAGGCCCCAGGTAAAGACTAATGTGAGGCCCCAGGTAAAGACTAGAGTGAGGCCCCAGGTAAAGACCAATGTGAGGCCCCACTGGCTCGCTGATAACAAACTATCATTACACCTGGGTAAAACAGAGTCCATTCTCTTCAGATCAAATAACAAACTCAGCAAGACCGACAGCTTCTCTGTTACAGTGGGTGACAATATTGTCACAAGGAAAGATGAAATCACATACCTGGGTTCCATCCTAGAGGCAAATCTTTCCTGTGAAAAAATGGCAACCAATGTAATAAAAAAAGTCAACCAACGAACAAGATTCTTGTACCGGATCTCCTCTCTGGTAAACAAGAATACCCTGAAGACTAACAGGAGCACTCATTCAAGGGTACTATGACTATGCTGGCACCTCATGGTACCAAAGCACCTCAAAGGCACTAAAAACAAGATTACAAACATCACAAAACAATACTAGAACCCACCTCACCCCTGCCCACTTTGACTACCTAGGATGGCTTAGAGTAGACGACAGAGTACAGCAACTTGCAATGGGCCTGGTCTACAAGATACACTACACCACTAAGATACCCATGTACATGTCGAAATACTTCCCAAAGGTCAGTGAATACCATGCCCACAACACCAGAGGGAGTTCCACAAATCATGTGCAAACCAGATTCGGCACAAACAAGGGACTACACACGTTTAGCAATTATGCCACATCAATGTGGAACGCCCTACCCAAAGCCGTAAAATAATGTGAATCCCTACCCACCTTCAAAACCGCTCTCAAAGAGCACCTACGGGAGACTGCAATTCGAAAGTGGCCCCTGTAAATGTCCAACCCCCCCCCCCCCCCCCTCTACCAAATGTACAGTTTCTTCCCCCTCAAATGTATGTACTCTCTTTTAGAAACTCTGTCTCAGTACTGTATATTTGTATATCTTGTATGTCATAAATGTCTGGATGTAACAGTACTGTTTATCTGTATGTCGTGTATGTCATAAATGTTATGAATTGAAAATGGGGGACCCTGATGTAAACAAGACAAAAGTCTTTCTCTGGTCTGCATCCCCTTAACAATTGTGTGTATTGAGCCGTACTGTATTGTACCTATTCTGCAATCTGTTAATAACATTTACAATCAATCAATCAATCCCAGGTAAAGACTAAGGTGAGGCCCCAGGTAAAGACCAATGTAAGACCCTGTCGTCGCTGACATCGACCATGACATTTAGTCGATTTGCATATTCATGACCGAAGCATCACATTGTCTTTGAAGTGGAAATGGCGTTCAAAGTCATAACATGCGCAATATGTCATCTAACTAGTGCACAACAAATTAATGAATCACGTTCAAAATATAAATAACTGAATTGAATTCTGCCTAAAGCCTCACTTTTAGTTTTTGACGTCCAGTGAGGAATGGGAGGGGCTGAGCCTGAGGAATGGGAGGGGCTGAGCCTGAGGAATGGGTGGGGCTGAGCCTGAGGAATGGGAGGGGCTGAGCCTGAGGAATGGGAGGGGCTGAGCCTGAGGAATGGGAGGGGCTGAGCCTGCAAAACAGTGAGGAATGGGAGGGGGCTGAGCCTGATACACTCTCTCTCTCTCTCTCTCTCTCCCTCTCTCTCTCTCTCTCTCTCTGTCTGCCTCTCTCTCTCTCTCTCTCTCCTCTCTCTCTCTCTCTCTCTCTCTCTCTCTCTCTCTCTCTCTCTCTCTCTCCTCTCTCTCTCTCCTCTCTCTCAATTCAATTCAATTCATTCAAATGTGCTTTATTGACATGGGAAACATATGTTTACATTGCCAAGGTACCCATGTACATGTCAAAATACTTCCCAAAGGTCAGTGAATACCACGATCACAACACCAGAGGGAGCTCCACAAATCATGTTAAACCCAGATTCGGCTCAAATAAGGGACTAAACACGTTTCGCAATTATGCCACATCAATGTGGAACGCCCTACCCAAAGCTGTAAAGGAATGTGGATCACTACCCACTTTCAAAACCTCTCTCAAGGGACACCTACGGGAGACTGCAATTCAACACTGGCCCCTGTAAATATCCTAACCCAACCCCCTCCAATGTACAGTCATTTACCTAGTATGGTTGTCAATAGTTCAATGTACAATTGTGTTTGTTTGTACAGTGTCTCCTCCCCCCCCCCCCTCAATGTACAGTGTTACTTGTTTATACAGTGTGCCCCCCCCCCCCCCCCACAACCACCTCCAATGTAAATTACCCAGTATGGTTGTCAATATCCCAATGTACCCAACCCCCCCCACCCAACCTCCTCCAATGTACAGTTTCTACGTCAAATGTATATACTCCCTTTTCTTGACTCCTTCTGTATCACAAACAGTACTGTATTTGCAAATCTGGTATGTCATAAATGTATAGATGTAGCAGTACTGACTATCTGTATGTCATGTATGTCATATATGTCTATATGAATTGAAAATGGGGGACCCTGATGGAAACAAGACAAACGTCTTTCTCAGTCTGCATCCCCTTAACAATTGTATGTATTGAGCCGTACTGTATTGTACCCATTCTGCAATCTGTTAAATAAAGTTTTCATTCATTCATTCATTCATTATTCATTCATTCATTCATTCATTCATTCATTCATTCATTGCCAAAGCCAAACAAAACAAAACAAGGGTGAGCAAATAATATTTATAACACCCACCAGTTAGTATCACATTGTATGAAATGATAAACAATGTGATACTAACTGGTGGGTGTTATAAATATTATTTCAAAATAATAAAGTAGCTATAATGGGTCAATCGATAAAAAGCGGTAATGGCATGTAGGTTACTCACCCTACTCATGTACAGCAGGCATCCACGCTACACACAGCAAAGACATAAATAAACGTCATGGCTCATTTCCTACTCTGGGTATCCAGCAGGTGGTGTCAGAGAGGCCACTACCCATGTGACCAGCAGGTGGTGTCAGAGAGGCCACTACCCATGTGACCTGCGGTACGGCATGTGACAAACATGTCAATACATTTTGGCAAGTTCTATTGGAAATAGTATCAATTGTTGTTGTTTTTTCTGGTAAATTAATGGTTTTAGATTAATCGACTAATCGATCAAAATCATCATCATCGCAATCATGCAGGGACAGACTGGGAGCAGAAACCTGGATGTATTGACCCAGACGGGCCCTCCAGCCTCGCCCCATCCACACACATACACACTAGGGCTGACGCCTATTAGTCGAAATAGTCGACGAATCGATCGAAAGGAGACGTAGTCGACTGCCAACCTCTTAGTCGAATGCAAAAAAAAAAATTGTTAATTTTTTTTTATACATTTTTTTTATCATTCTTTCCAAAAGAAAAGAGGCCTAGAAGCGTGGCTAACGCTAATGACACGCATACCAGAGGCTAACTGCCTACGAAAACAGGCACAGAGGCACTGAAAGAGGATTTCACCCATCTAATGAACACACTAGACTAGACAAATATCAAGATGTATCCATCAGTGGATCAATTGCATGCTTTTGCAGAGGACAAGAAGCCTTCAGTCGACTCCTTCAGACATTAAGCACCCCCCCACAGCCCAAATGGAATGATACAAAAAAAAAAAAAAAAATATATATATATATATATATATTATATATATATATATATATATAAAAAAAAATATATATATATAAAATAAAAAATTATTTTACTTTCCTTTTTCAAAAAGAAATAAGTCATAGTCGACTATCGGCTAATTTCGGCAATCAAAAGTTGACTATCCAAATCCTTAGTCGGGGACAGCCCTAATACAAACATACCAGCCCTATTAGTTCCACCACCAGCATAACGGATGGCTGCTCTAGAGTCTAGACTAGACTACTGTAACACTAATGCAGAGCTATTCTAAGAGCAAGTGTCTCCAGCCGGCCACCACTGTGAGTGTGAGGAGGACACCGTGATAGATTCAGGCTACTATATTGTGCGGCCAGTGTTTCATGATGATTGTCTACCGTATATCTGAATAATTATACACGCTGTATCATTTATTTCAACACAGGAAATAAGTCCGATATTTCCATTGCCAATTTCATCACTTTCAAAGCTTCAGTATAGGCAACTTCTGAGAAAGGCGAGCTCTGCATCACTTTTCGAGCCCATGTATTATACGTGCAACATTTTAGATTCCCACAGACTCCCAGAGGCTCCGGCAGCTTTAAACTGATTATTTTCCAAAAAGAAAATAAAAAATATCTCCCATGCCTGTGATCATCGGCAGGTGGTTTTGCACGCTGTGCGTCAACAGCAGTCAACTTTTTACAGAATGTTTAGTCTTTCTTCCAGCAAGGCAGCAGGTAACCATGGTAACCACTCCAAGATACACACAAAGATATGGATCTGCTTTTCTATAAAGACACATCAAGTGCCAAAACGAACACGTACCTTTCTTTGACTCGAATTGAATTGTCTGCTTTATTGAAATCGTGGCGTCAAAGTCAATTACCAAGGGGGGGCAACATTTAAAATACAGATGATTATACATTTAAAAAAAAAGTGAATTTTCCTCATGTCACTTGCTTAATTGGTCATTTTGTTTATCTATTCTAAATAAATAAAGTTATTATTATTCAATTTGTGCAGCTCAACATGTTGTAAATGCACGTCTCTGTTCATTAGGTCCCGACATAATATTAGGAGTTTGTAAGATTAGCAATTCTAGGTTAAACTGGTCTCTCACCTCAGCATCTCTTTCTACCGTAGCGTCACGTATCTTGCGCAAAACCAATCATTTCCACAGATTTGATTTCATGCTGAATAAGCAATAATCCACTTGATAAAGTCAAATTGGATGCAAACGGATAACCACACACACACACACACACAAGTGACAACATTAACACTCCAGTAATCACCGCGCAGGTGATTGATTGAATGGAAATTTTATTAACAGATTGCAGAATGGGTACAATACAGTACGGCTCAATACACAGACTTGTTAAGGGGATGCAGACCAGAGAGAGACTTTCGTCTTGTTTACATCAGGGTCCCCCATTTTCAATTCATAATGAATTGTAAGTAAGGGTGCAATTAGCACCGTGCGATCCATTCTTTGTGGATCTAGCCTTAAAAAACACACAAAAAAAACACTAAAACTAATTTCTAAAACAAAACCCAGAAAAAAAAGTGTAAAAGTATGGAGGCCAACGAGGCTTTTAAACAAAAAAGAAAAAAAGAATCCTCCCTTTAATCCCCCGGCCCCTGTGTGATTCCAGCCTGGCGGACCTGCTAGCTTAAAGCAGCTTAGTTAAAGTCGTGTTTCTCTTCTCTGCTCTTCTCTCGTCTCAAGACCACGTCCAACTTCACAGCAGACTCCACCCGGGTGACTCTGCTCTGCGCAGGGAGCGTGAGATTGGCGCCGGCCAGCCGGGGCTCCGGTCCAGAGTTCTGAGAGAGAAAGAGAGAGAGAGAGAGAGAGAGAGAGAGAGAGAAAAAGAACAAACATTCTCTCCTTCCTTCCAGCTGAGACAGAACGGAAAGCACTGTCACCCCGAGGTGCGGCGTAGAGACGCTAGCAGTGGGGAAAAAAGTACACAAATCCTTTACTGAAGTGGAAATGCCGTGAGAGTGAGAGTAGTCGTCCCCTGGTGGCATCCAGAGGGATATCCGAGGAAGTCTGGGAAGGGGATTTGAAGGCCTAACTGCAGCCGTGTTAAGATATTTAACATCAGATATGTCAAAGGAACACGCCGACGTCAGGGGAAATGCACTTACCGTCGCCTCCAGAGTCAGACAACAAGAAGATAGAAGACCAAATCTCTACCGTTCAGTGGAAAGCTATCTGGCTGCAAGCTAACCTAGCTTACCTACTCTTACTAGTTACGCTGCTGGCCAGTATGCTGGCCAAACTTCTGGCCAGTATGACTTACTACTAGATCGGGATCGGGAGTAAAAAAAATAATACATATATTTTTTTTATTTTTTTATTCAACAAACATGACCATGTTCACATCTTAAACTCATACTGACGCATTTCCTTTGATTTACACCGTCGCACGACAGTGACGTATGCCGAAAATAGCAGACCTCATCACAACGCGTCGTTCCCACAACACCGGCAGATCCACCTGATGACTCGGAGCAGCTAGACAAAATGTCAGAAGTTTGGAAGCATTTTAAAATTGAAACCGAAGCCAGTCCAATAGCCAGTTGCAATGTTTGCTAGGCGGACGTTGGTTCCGCGTGGAGGAAAGAACAGAGCTGCGTTCAACACGAGTCACACGACCAATCTAATACGTCGCGTTATGTGACTAGAGCGAGCAAAGGAATGGGGGAGGTGGCGGGAGCTTTGCCAAACAGCTGTATTGATTGCAATGCCTCGCTTGAATGAAGAACGTTCACCTGGATAACGTCAACATTCGCTTTGTGAGGATTATTGTCTGCGTTTCAGACCAAAATGGAGCAAATCATTACGTAACTCGAACACTGTGAATGTGCACTAATGTGCAAACAGATTGAAACTTTGAATATTTCCCGTATGAAGCACATTCTCAGGGGCTCAGGGTGAATGTAATGTGAGCCGCCGTGCTCGACTGGGGCTATTGAGGCAACAGAGGGGCTTGTCTCGCTTCACCAGTTTCTGACAAAAATGCGTCAAATTGGTTACTAATGTGAAAGATCGGATCGGGAAAGATTGGTATCGGCAGATACTCAAAATCACATGATCGGGATCGGATCGGGAGCAAAAAGATGCGATCGGGACATCCCTACTTACTACCATAGTGTCTTTATATACCTCTATCACTGTACATATTAATACTGCAACTCTGTACATACATCTAATTAGCACTATACTCATTAGTACTAAATTTATATATTTTATACAGAGTATAATCACCTGTACATTGTATATTACTATTGCACTTTACTGTTACATTTGTACTCTGGATGCCACACTTATTTTCATTGTACTGTCCTTGTGCTGTATAATGACAATACATTTTAATCTAATCTAATCTAATCAAATATAATAATAATCTTAGCACAGCTACCTTAGCTGTTGGCTAAACACACCTCTCCCGGAAGGTTAAGCTAGGTTAGTGGTCCGTATCCACTTCCATTAATTTGTGCTACGCTAGGCTAGGCTATAGCTTTCTACTGAACGCACAGAGAGGAGATTGGTATCTATCTTCTTGTCTGACTCTGGAGATGTAATGTTGGCGTGTCCTTTTAAAACAATCACTAATGTTTGCTGCTAATTTGACAAATGTTCTTGTTCGAAATAGACCCGAGTCAAATAGTTAAAATATGTTTGTTTGGTGGTGTTTACAACATCTGGTCATTTCAGGCTGCTGTGAGCAAGGTCATCATCAAGAACAGTACACTAGAGATGTACAGTTCATACAGTCTGAGCTTACTGACACTCTTGTGTGTCTTATGTGTCATTTATTTCCAACCCATGTGAACTCTAAACTCTAAACTGTGTGACCATGCTGTCATTATCACTAGAGAATGACAGCATGTTGTCTAGTGTTAGTCCTTGTATCAATAGCTCAGTCAGTCAACTAGAGAATGACAGCATGTTGTCTAGTGTTAGTCCTTGTATCTAGAGCTCAGTCAGTCAACTAAGAGAATGACAGCATGTTGTCTAGTGTTAGTCCTTGTATCCAGAGCTCAGTCAACTAGTGAATGACATCATGTTGTCTAGTGTTAGCCCTTGTATCTAGAGCTCAGTCAGTCAACTAGAGAATGACAGCATGTTGTCTAGTGTTAGTCCTTGTATCCAGAGCTCCGTCAATCAACTAGAGAATGACAGCATGGTGTCTAGTGTTAGTCCTTGTATCCAGAGCTCAGTCAACTAGAGAATGACAGCATGTTGTCTAGTGTTAGTCCTTGTATCTAGAGCTCAGTCAGTCAACTAGAGAATGACAGCATGTTGTCTAGTGTTAGTCCTTGTATCTAGAGCTCAGTCGGTCAGTTAGAGAATGACGGCATGTTGTCTAGTGTTAGTCCTTGTATCAAGAGCTCAGTCGGTCAGTTAGAGAATGACGGCATGTTGTCTAGTGTTAGTCCTTGTATCCAGAGCTCAGTCAACTAGAGAATGACAGCATGGTGTCTAGTGTTAATCCTTGTATCCAGAGCTCAGTCAACTAAAGAATGACAGCATGTTGTCTAGTGTTAATCCTTGTATCCAGAGCTCAGTCAACTAGAGAATTGATTGATTGATTGATTGAAAACTTTATTAACAGATTGCAGAATGGGTACAATACAGTACAGCTCAATACACACAATTGTTAAGGGGATGCAGACCAGAGAAAGACTTTCGTCTTGTTTACATCAGGGTCCCCCATTTTCAATTCATCAGGACATATATGACATACATGACATACAGATAGTCAGTACTGCTACATCTATACATTTATGACATACCAGATTTGCAAATACAGTACTGTTTGTGATACAGAAGGAGTCAAGAAAAGGGAGTATATACATTTGACGTAGAAACTGTACATTGGAGGAGGTTGGGTGGGGGGGGTTGGGTACATTGGGATATTGACAACCATACTGGGTAATTTACATTGGAGGTGGTTGGGGGGGGGGGGGGGGGGGGGGGCACACTGTATAAACAAGTAAAACTGTACATTGAGGGGGGGGGGGGGGGGGAGACACTGTACAAACAAACAAAAATGTACATTGGACTATTGACAAAACCATACTAGGTAAATGACTGTACATTGGAGGGGGTTGGGTTAGGATATTTACAGGGGCCAGTGTTGAATTGCAGTCTCCCGTAGGTGTCCCTTGAGAGAGGTTTTGAAAGTGGGTAGTGATCCACATTCCTTTACAGCTTTGGGTAGGGCGTTCCACATTGATGTGGCATAATTGCGAAACGTGTTTAGTCCCTTATTTGAGCCGAATCTGGGTTTAACATGATTTGTGGAGCTCCCTCTGGTGTTGTGATCGTGGTATTCACTGACCTTTGGGAAGTATTTTGACATGTACATGGGTACCTTGGTCGTGTAGTGTATCTTGTAGACCAGGCCCATTGCAAGTTGCTGTACTCTGTCGTCTACTCTAAGCCATCCTAGGTTGTCAAAGTGGGCAGGGGTGAGGTGGGTTCTAGGAGTAAGGTCAAGCAGTAGTCTGACCAGTTTGTTTTGAGATGTTTGTAATTTTGTTTTTAGCGCCTTTGAGGTGCTTTGGTACCATGAGGTGCAAGCATAGTCGTAGTACCCCTGAATGAGTGCTCCTGCCAGAGTCTTCAGGGTGTTCTTGTTTACCAGAGAGGAGATCCGGTACAAGAATCGAGTTCGTTGGTTGACTTTTTTTATTACATTGGATGCCATTTTGTCACAGGAGAGATTAGCCTCTAGGATGGAACCCAGGTAGGTAATTTCATCTTTCCTTGTGACAATATTGTCACCCACTGTAACTGAGAAGCCGTCGGTCTTGCTGAGTTTGTTATTTGAACCGAAGAGAATGGACTCTGTTTTGCCCATGTGTAATGATAGTTTGTTATCAGCGAGCCATATGCAGATTCTGCCTAGTTCCGAGCTGAGGGTTTTTTCAACCTGTAACTTGTTCTTGTCAGAGACCAGCAGGGCTGAGTCGTCCGCAAACAGGAACAAGTTGCAGTCACAAGCTGACGACATGTCATTTGCATAAATTAGGAACAGTAGCGGTCCTAGTATGCTTCCTTGTGGAACACCACAGCTCACTGTGAGGGGGGGGGATAGGGTACCGTTTACCTCCACCATCTGTTCCCTCCCCTCAAGGTAGGATTGCATCCAGCTCACTGATAGACTATCAAAACCAATTGCTTTTAGTTTGTCAATCAGAATGGAGTGATTGACCGTGTCAAGTCAAAGAATGACAGCATGGTGTCTAGTGTTAGTCCTTGTATCCAGAGCTCATAGTCAGTCAGTTGACTGAGCTCTTGGTACAAGGACTAACACTAGACAACATTATGTCATTCTCCAGTTGACTGACTTGAGCTCTAGATACAAGGACTAACACTAGACAACAGGTAAATAAAGGTTTTCCATTGCATTGGTCAAAAAAGAATGGATTGGTGAAGATAGATGCCAATTTCCTCCCTGTGTGTTCAGTGGAAAGCTATCTGGCTGCAATTTGTGCTATCCTAGCTTAGCACAAATTAATGGAAGTGGTTATGGACCAGCTATCCTAGCTGTTGTTTTAAGCTAGGCTAGCTGATCCATATCCGCTTCCATTCATTTGTGCTAAGCTAGGCTAACTTGCAGCCGGGTAGCTTTCTACTGAACACACAGGGAGGAGATTGGTTCACACTGCAAGCCTTAGTGCTCAATTCAGATGTATTGCTTGGACACTAGACAATAGGTAAATATATGTTTTCTATTGTATTTGATGTGTTTTGTTTCTATAAAAGTTAGTTTACATTGGTAATGTTGGTAAACACTGGAAGTTAACACTTGACTCTATTGATTGACTGAAAACTTTATTAACAGATTGCAGAATGGGTACAATACAGTACAGCTCAATACACACAATTGTTAAGTTCAAGTTCTTTAATAGTTGTCATACAGAAGTACAGAATACTTTCATACAAAATGCTTCTTACTGTTACGCTCCAGAGACTGTGCTAGACAAGATAGTATCAAATAACATAATAACATAATATAGCATGAATTTAGAAGAAGAAAAATGAGGTCACAGTGTTCGGTATAGACATATGTACAATGTTCTGAGTTACCATATAATATACAATACACAATACTATGCAGTGTACTAATGTACAGTACTATCTAGTGCAAAGCAGAAATGGGATGAGGTACAATTTTAGGTACAATTTACAGTAAGGTGTACGAGTTGTAGTGCAATCCTTCATCCATAAATATAAAGTGTGGGGAGTGGGTGCTACAGTGTGTTTGTTTAAAGTGGGTGTGTGCTATAAAGTGTGTGGAGTGGGTGCTACAGTGTGTTTGTTTAAGGGGATGCAGACCAGACAAAGATGGGTAGGCGGGGTGGGGGTAACTGTACATTGGATTATCGACGAAACCTTACTTGGTTCCACTATGTTTTCTAGACACAAAAGAGCCAGTTACAAGTATTGTGTTAAATGCCACCGTTAGGATGTGGAAATAGTCTCAATAAAAACAAGCTGAAGTGCTTAAGGGCAACGAGATAAGACCAACAGAAAATAATTTACGAGACTGACCTTCGAGAACATTACCATGTGCCCCCCAGAACCCCCCATCCCCCCCCCTCCATCCCACCCTCTCTCTCACTCTCTCTTCCTCCTTCCTTTCTCTCATCCTGAACCATAAATCACCTGGCTCATTCATTAGGCTAAATGTCAGGGTCAGACACGCCCACTAGGCACTAGGACAGGACGGAGAGAGAGGGAGAGAGAGAGAGACAGAGAGAGAGAGAGAGGGAGAGAGAGAGAGAGAGAGAGAGAGAGAGAGAGAGAGAGAGAGAGAGAGAGAGAGAGAGAGAGAGGAGAGAGAGAGAGAGAGAAAGAGAGAGCAAGGGGACAGTCTGGGAAAGAAGAGAGAGAGAGATAGAGGGATGTGAAGGAGGGGGCGGCTCGTTTAGACCCTGGTCCCGTTTCTAAACAGCAACACACTATTTCCATGTTAATTCCCCCCCCCCCCCCCCCCCCCCTGCAGGACAGATGGGTGTCTGTTGCTCCCGGGTTGATGTGATGCATATTACATGGAGGCTCCTCCATGAAGTCATACGCCGGCAAAGGGCAGCTGAGCCAATAGCATAAAACTGCAGTGCCGCAGCCCCATACATAGGAGGGGCCTGTACTGTGCGTTGGGGGCCTGTACTGTGCGTTGGGGGCCTGTACTGTGCGTTGGGGGCCTGTACTGTGCGTTGGGGGCCTGCACTGTGCGTTGGGGGCCTGCACTGTGCGTTGGGGGCCTGTACTGTGCGTTGGGGGCCTGTACTGTGCGTTGGGGGCCTGCACTGTGCGTTGGGGGCCTGTACTGTGCGTTGGGGGCCTGTACTGTGCGGTGCACTGCTGCGCATGCGAGAAACAAAGTAACATATAATAATGGGACACTAGAAACATAAAGTAACATATAATATAGGACACTAGAAACATAAAGTAACATACGGAACATAAAGTAACATATGGAAAATAGGATCTGATGTCCAAAATATTTTTGTCTTAAACTGAATATCAATTGGATTATGAGTCACCAAATAAAGCATTCAATGCAACCAATTGTCTATAGACTAGAATTTTTATCTTAAACTGAATATCAATTGGATTACCAGCCCTGACTGTTACTCTAAGCTTAACCTCTTCTGGATGAGGGCCTAAACTTAACCCTTAGACTAGATTAGAATGACTTTACTTTGTTTCTCGCATGCTGCGCAGTAGTGCACCGCACAGTACAGGCCCCCAACGCACAGTACAGGCCCCTGCTATGTATGGGGCTGCGGCACTGCAGTTTTATGCTATTGAGGCAAAGGGCAGCTGAGCGGAGAAGGAGAGATGTGATTGGTTGCGAGACAAGACAGGAGGGTAAGACCTTCAGGTGAAGTGACGAAGAGGATGGGTCAGCGTTTTACAACATAAAGCCCCGATCCGATCCGCAATCCGAGGGTGAATGAATGGGCGGTAGCCCCCCCCCCCGAGCCTCTCTAGAGGTTTGGATTAGGAGCAGGGATGTGTTTTCATTCTGTTAGCAAACATAATAGTTCAGAACGAGATCTCCCCCCGAAAGAGAGGAGCAGAGAGAGGAGGGGTGGAGGATGGAGGGAGTGCATTATTATAAACTGTAGAAAGAACAGAGGGCTTTTAAAAAGAAAAATGTTCCTCATGTCACTGAGCTGTATTTATGACTGGAAATAATAATATACATCATCATTATGACATTGCACGTCTGCACTCTTGAACTCTCGGCACGGTGGTGTAGTGGTTAACACTGTCGCCTCACAGCTAGAAGGTTGTGGGTTCGATTCCCGCTTGGGGACCAGGTTGCCGCGTTGCCAGGTACCCAGCTGGGGTATCTCCCGGGCCTTTCTGTGTGGAGTTTGCATGTTCTCCCCCGTGCTCGCAAGGGTTTCCCCTCCAGATAAGATGAACCCAATGGAAAAACATGCATAACCAACAGATCGCTGACGCTGTCGCGTCCTTGACGAAGACGGGCAGGAGCACTTGGATTGGTCCCCGGGCGCGGTACCTCGTCGACGCCCTGTCTGCTCCCGGCTGCCCTTGGGGGGGGAAGGACGACGGGATGGGTTAAGTGCAGAGCTCGATCGCATCCGCGACTGAGAAAAAGACAATGCGTGTGTGTGTCTGTGTGTGTGTATTACAGTGTGTGTGTGCCGCTCCCATTGCATGTCCAGTTTGTTGCATGCCGAATAAAGACCTCTAAAGAGGTCCTGCATTATTATTTTATTATTATTGAACTCAATAACTCTCCTAACCAAATTAATTTGTAGTATTGGGATATGTGTGAGACATTTTGTGTGTGTGTGTGTAGTGTCCCTCTAACTGTGAGGTGGTTTAAAATATAGTAAATTTAAGGGCGGCTGGGTGGCGTAGCGGAGATTGCGCTCGTCACCAATGCAAGACACTCCGGTCTCGACTCCCCGAGTCAGCGATGCCTGCGGCTTGGGCCAGTCGTCATACTATCTCAATTGGCAGAGGTAGCGGGTGGAAAGTCGATGGGTGGGGATTGGACGTTGTGGACAGCGACTCCTACAGGTCGGTTGGGTGACGCCTGTACAGCGGAGACAGGAAGTGACGGGAGCAGCGTGAGCCTCCCACGCGTTACTCCTCGCCACTGAGAGTCCGCGCTGTCTGGTGAAAAGATGCGACAGGCTGCCTCCTTGTGTACCGGAGGGGACACGTGATGCAAGGCTTCTATCTTCACTACAGCCGACCAGTGGGAGGCATAGTCTAGCAACGTTCAAGACAGGGGAGGGGAGAATTGAAGGGGTGAATTGGCGATACGAAATTGGGATGGGAGAACATTTGAAAAATAAGGAGAAAAAATGGATAAAAAAATATATATAGTAAATTTATATTACAGAGGTTTCCAACACACTACAGAGCCAGGTTGCTGGTGTGATCTGTGGTTGGATGGATCGGGGGCGGTGTGATCTGTGGTTGGATGGATCGGGGGTGGTGTGATCTGTGGTTGGATGGATCGGGGTTGGTGTGATTGGCGCTGAGGGGATGAAATGGTCATCAGCTGCCTGACAGGACGATATTAATATGGATTACCCGTATGGGTTCCATTGATTTCCACTTAATTGAATGATTACCACTTTAACATGCAACGTGCAACTTTACCATTCCTGTCAATCAATGTGAAAATGTCATCGGCACGTGGCCTGCTGCCTTCAGCTCGTTAGGGGCTGGTTTAAGGGCTGGTTTAAGGGCTGGTGTTAGGGGCTGGTTTAAGGGCTGGTGTTAGGGGCTGGTTTAAGGGCTGGTGTTAGGAGCTGGTTTAAGGGCTGGTGTTAGGGGCTGGTTTAAGGGCTGGTTTAAGGGCTGGTGTTAGGGGCTGGTTTAAGGGCTGGTGTTAGGGGCTGGTTTAAGGGCTGGTTTAAGGGCTGGTGTTAGGGGCTGGTTTAAGGGCTGGTGTTAGGAGCTGGTTTAAGGGCTGGTTTAAGGGCTGGTGTTAGGGGCTGGTTTAAGGGTTGGTGTTAAGGGATGGTGTTAGGAGCTGGTTTAAGGGCTGGTTTAAGGGCTGGTGTTAGGGGCTGGTTTAAGGGCTGGTGTTAGGAGCTGGTTTAAGGGCTGGTGTTAGGAGCTGGTTTAAGGGTTGGTGTTAAGGGCTGGTGTTAGGGGCTGGTTTAAGGGTTGGTGTTAAGGGATGGTGTTAGGAGCTGGTTTAAGGGTTGGTGTTAAGGGCTGGTTTAAGGGCTGGTGTTAGGAGCTGGTTTAAGGGCTGGTGTTAGGAGCTGGTTTAAGGGCTGGTGTTAGGGGCTGGTTTAAGGGCTGGTGTTATGGGCTGGTTTAAGGGCTGGTTTAAGGGCTGGTGTTAGGGGCTGGTGTTAGGAGCTGGTTTAAGGGCTGGTTTAAGGGCTGGTGTTAGGAGCTGGTTTAAGGGCTGGTTTAAGGGATGGTGTTAAGGGCTGGTGTTAGGAGCTGGTTTAAGGGCTGGTGTTAAGGGCTGGTTTAAGGGCTGGTGTTAGGGGCTGGTTTAAGGGCTGGTGTTAGGGGCTGGTTTAAGGGCTGGTTTAAGGGCTGGTGTTAGGAGCTGGTTTAAGGGCTGGTTTAAGGGCTGGTGTTAGGGGCTGGTTTAAGGGATGGTGTTAAGGGCTGGTTTAAGGGCTGGTGTTAGGAGCTGGTTTAAGGGCTGGTTTAAGGGCTGGTTTAAGGGCTGGTGTTAGGAGCTGGTTTAAGGGCTGGTGTTAGGGGCTGGTTTAAGGGCTGGTGTTAGGGGCTGGTTTAAGGGCTGGTGTTAGGGGCTGGTTTAAGGGCTGGTGTTAGGAGCTGGTTTAAGGGCTGGTTTAAGGGCTGGTGTTAGGAGCTGGTTTAAGGGCTGGTGTTAGGGGCTGGTTTAAGGGCTGGTTTAAGGGCTGGTGTTAGGGGCTGGTTTAAGGGCTGGTGTTAGGAGCTGGTTTAAGGGCTGGTGTTAGGGGCTGGTTTAAGGGCTGGTGTTAGGGGCTGGTTTAAGGGCTGGTGTTAGGAGCTGGTTTAAGGGCTGGTGTTAGGAGCTGGTTTAAGGGCTGGTGTTAGGGGCTGGTTTAAGGGCTGGTTTAAGGGCTGGTGTTAGGGGCTGGTTTAAGGGCTGGTGTTAGGAGCTGGTTTAAGGGCTGGTGTTAGGGGCTGGTTTAAGGGCTGGTTTAAGGGCTGGTTTAAGGGCTGGTGTTAGGAGCTGGTTTAAGGGCTGGTGTTAGGGGCTGGTTTAAGGGCTGGTTTAAGGGCTGGTGTTAGGGGCTGGTTTAAGGGCTGGTGTTAGGGGCTGGTTTAAGGGCTGGTGTTAGGAGCTGGTTTAAGGGCTGGTGTTAGGAGCTGGTTTAAGGGCTGGTGTTAGGGGCTGGTTTAAGGGCTGGTGTTAGGGGCTGGTTTAAGGGCTGGTGTTAGGGGCTGGTTTAAGGGCTGGTGTTAGGGGCTGGTTTAAGGGCTGGTGTTAGGGGCTGGTTTAAGGGCTGGTGTTAGGAGCTGGTTTAAGGGCTAGTGTTAGGGGCTGGTTTAAGGGCTGGTGTTAGGGGCTGGTTTAAGGGCTGGTTTAAGGGCTGGTGTTAGGAGCTGGTTTAAGGGCTGGTTTAAGGGCTGGTTTAAGGGATGGTGTTAGGGGCTGGTTTAGGGGCTGGTTTAAGGGCTGGTGTTAAGGGCTGGTGTTAAGGGCTGGTTTAGGGGCTGGTTTAAGGGCTGGTGTTAGGGGCTGGTTTAAGGGCTGGTGTTAAGGGCTGGTTTAAGGGATGGTGTTAAGGGCTGGTTTAAGGGATGGTGTTAGGGGCTGGTTTAAGGGATGGTGTTAAGGGCTGGTTTAAGGGATGGTGTTAAGGGCTGGTTTAAGGGTTGGTGTTAGGAGCTGGTTTAATGGCTGGTTTAAGGGCTGGTGTTAGGAGCTGGTTTAAGGGTTGGTTTAAGGGCTGGTTTAAGGGCTGGTGTTAGGGGCTGGTTTAAGGGCTGGTGTTAGGAGCTGGTTTAAGGGATGGTGTTAAGGGCTGGTTTAAGGGATGGTGTTAGGGGCTGGTTTAAGGGCTGGTGTTAGGAGCTGGTTTAAGGGCTGGTTTAAGGGCTGGTGTTAGGAGCTGGTTTAAGGGCTGGTTTAAGGGCTGGTGTTAGGAGCTGGTTTAAGGGCTGGTGTTAGGAGCTGGTTTAAGGGCTGGTGTTAGGAGCTGGTTTAAGGGCTGGTGTTAGGAGCTGGTTTAAGGGCTGGTTTAAGGGCTGGTTTAAGGGCTGGTGTTAGGAGCTGGTTTAAGGGCTGGTTTAAGGGCTGGTTTAAGGGCTGGTTTAAGGGCTGGTGTTAGGGGCTGGTTTAAGGGCTGGTGTTAAGGGCTGGTGTTAGGGGCTGGTTTAAGGGCTGGTGTTAGGGGCTGGTTTAAGGGCTGGTGTTAGGGGCTGGTTTAAGGGCTGGTGTTAGGGGCTGGTTTAAGGGCTGGTGTTAGGGGCTGGTTTAAGGGCTGGTGTTAGGAGCTGGTTTAAGGGCTGGTGTTAGGGGCTGGTTTAAGGGCTGGTGTTAAGGGCTGGTGTTAGGGGCTGGTTTAAGGGATGGTGTTAGGAGCTGGTTTAAGGGCTGGTGTTAGGGGCTGGTTTAAGGGATGGTGTTAGGGGCTGGTTTAAGGGATGGTGTTAAGGGCTGGTTTAAGGGCTGGTGTTAGGGGCTGGTTTAAGGGCTGGTTTAAGGGCTGGTGTTAGGAGCTGGTTTAAGGGCTGGTTTAAGGGCTGGTGTTAGGAGCTGGTTTAAGGGCTGGTTTAAAGGCTGGTTTAAGGGATGGTGTTAGGGGCTGGTTTAGGGGCTGGTTTAAGGGCTGGTGTTAGGGGCTGGTTTAAGGGCTGGTGTTAAGGGCTGGTGTTAGGGGCTGGTTTAAGGGCTGGTGTTAGGGGCTGGTTTAAGGGCTGGTTTAAGGGCTGGTTTAAGGGCTGGTGTTAGGAGCTGGTTTAAGGGCTGGTTTAAGGGCTGGTGTTAGGGGCTGGTTTAAGGGCTGGTGTTAAGGGCTGGTGTTAGGGGCTGGTTTAAGGGCTGGTTTCAGGGCTGGTGTTAGGGGCTGGTTTAAGGGCTGGTGTTAGGAGCTGGTTTAAGGGCTGGTGTTAGGGGCTGGTTTAAGGGCTGGTTTAAGGGCTGGTGTTAGGAGCTGGTTTAAGGGCTGGTGTTAGGAGCTGGTTTAAGGGCTGGTGTTAGGAGCTGGTTTAAGGGATGGTGTTAGGAGCTGGTTTAAGGGCTAGTGTTAGGGGCTGGTTTAAGGGCTGGTGTTAGGAGCTGGTTTAAAGGAAATTAGCTTATTTGCCATCTACCTGGAGTTAGACAAGAAGATGCATACCTTTTTCTTCTCTGTGCATGCAGTAGGAGTAGGAAGACGTTGGGAACTAGGCTAATGGAGGAACCTACTTCCAGTGACTGACGCTAAGCTAGGCTAACGGTGCGCGTCTTCCTAGTCCTACTGCATGCACAGAGAAGAAAAAAGGTATCTTCTTGTCTAACTCCAGGGTAGATGGCAAATAAGCTAATTTCCCAAAATGTTGGAGTTTTCCTTTAAGGACTGGTGTTAGGAGCTTGTGTTAGGAGCTTATGGAGCTGTTTTTAGGAGCAGACAGACACAAACTATTATCAGTGCTATTGTTTCATCTGAATGGTGTCCATACAATGACACCGACCAGGCGGGGGTCCGGGGTGGGAGAGAGTTGGGTGGTCCTGCTTGTGAACTACTAACCTGGACACGTCGTAAACCCAAGTGATACAATGCGGTCTAGATTGACGACAGGCTACCAAGTAAATTATTATTAACATATGACTGAACATTAACCCTTATGTGGTGTTAGGGTCTCCAGCGACCCGTTTCAAGGTTATAATATGTAATAACTTCCATGTAGTTGATTTTATTAGAACAAGGCTTTATGATGTCCTCCACAACACATATATAAGCACAGCAAAACTATGTTTCACCGTTTTGAAAATTCTGAAGGTATCTGCAGAAAGGAAAAGTATGACTGTGGTGTTATGGTCATTCTTGACCCGGCAAGGTAAAACTATACTATAAAAATACTAAATATAAATAAAATAATAATAAATATACTAAACTTTTTTTCAGAAGTTATATAATAATATTGTTCTATTATAGTCAGAAAACATTATTATCTATGGGTTTCACATTTAGTATATTATGATCGAACAACCTCATTTTCATCTTAAAAATAAGGGACATGATGTGTCTCGGGGGCCATACAATCTAATTACAATGGGATTATATGGTTATGAATGCATATAATGTTAGTTAGGATGTAGTAGTAACTATATTGAGTGATACTCCTTTCTTTTTAGTGGTCAGGACTGAGTTAGACCCCGGGTCAACATTGACCCGCTAACAACGGTCAGTGCCAGTGGTGCCAATTCCTAACACAACATGAGGGTTAAGGAGAATTACAAAGTAGTCGTTATATTTAGGAATTAAAACCCATAAAACATCAACAACAGCATGTTTTTGGTTTTACTTGATTCACGAAAAGAGATTGTTGAATTATTTGAAATGGTATGTATGTTATATGTTGTACTGTAGTATATACCCGATAAAGGCGTTATATTTAGAATGTATTGTTATTGATTTACATGCTTATAAAACAGAGGCAGTTATACACACTCTTATGAACACTATAAACTACTAGTAAATGAATCAGTAAACCGGTTACAAATACTATATCGCCCTCCTGTGGTGTTCTGCAGAAAATACAAGTGAGGTGAAAATCATGTCTCAGTCAATGTTGACTGACTCAGCTCTGGATACAAGGACTAACGCTAGACAACATGCTGTCATTCTCTAGTCTAGTTGACTGACTGAGCTCTTGATACAAGGACTAACACTAGACAACAGGTAAATAAAGGTTTTCCATTGCATTGGTCAAAAAGGAATGGATTGGTGAAGATAGATGCCAATTTCCTCCCTGTGTGTTCAGTGGAAAGCTATATTAGCTATATTATTATTATTATTATATGGCTGCAATTTGTGCTATCCTAGCTTAGCACAAATTAATGGAAGTGGATATGGACCAGCTATCCTAGCTGTTGTTTTAAGCTAGCTGCTAGGCTATCTGATCCATATCCGCTTCCATTCATTTGTGCTAAGCTAGGCTAACTTGCAGCCGGGTAGCTTTCTGCTGAACACACAGGGAGGGAATGGGTTCACACTGCAAGCCTTAGTGCTCAATTCAGATGTATTGCTCGGATCCAGATTTCTGTTTGGTTGTTTTAAATGTGGCCAATATCAGATTCCAGTGTAAACTGGTCACTGCTCCTGAACTGACCCAGATGCGCAATTAAATAATCAATCATTCAGATGGATGGAAACATGGAGGACTCTGAAGTAAGTCACAGTTTATGGTTTCATTTATAAAACCAGCTCACAAACCGGTTATGATGATAATGTCCCCTCAAGTTTTGCAGTACAGAAGTATCACCCCAAATACTTACAAGGTAAACACTGTCCCTCCAGTGACCACCTCCATCACAGCTGTCTTCCATGTTCCACTAGCATAGCTGTTGGGAAAAAACACCTCTCCCAAAGATAGTGGTCTATATCCTCTTCCATTAATTTGTGCTAAGCTAGGCTAGCTTGGAGCCGGATAGCTTTCTACTGAACTGCACAGAGGGGAAATTGTGGATCTATCTTCCTGTCTGACTCTGGAGAAGACGGTGAGCACATTTCCCATAATGTTGGCGTGTTCCTTTAAAGATGCAACTAGGACTTTTAAATCTTTTTATTTTTATACAGTGAAAAGGGGCAGGTATGTACAGTATGTGATAAGATCTATAGGGAGGAATGTTTGAAAATGTACATAATATTGAATGTTGTTTTTGAAGTGAATTCAGATATCTTGACATTCCACAAGGACGGTTGGCATCTGTTTAGAAATGAGGAGAGACCATCCTTTAAATTCTCCAGATTTGTTTCATTTAGAGTCAATCTCCAGGCTATGACCTATTGTCTATATTTATTGTGCAATAGAACTGTTTTGACAGAAGAAAATGTATACATTTAACTGGAAGTTGATGTTAACCAATCATACTTTGTGCTGCCTTACAAATAAAGTTTTTAAACAAATTCTGACTGCCTGTCTCTTGGTGAAAACCTGAACAAAACACATTTCCCAAACCAGAGAAGTAAGACTCAAACCTGTGATGTCAATATCATTCAGAGGTTAAATCTACAGCCTCCTAGACTCCACTGCGTACCGACCCACCTGCGAAAGTGGAGCCTTTCCTTTGTCCTCTTTTGCTCTGTCTTGCAGCGCATGATTTAACATGCAGACTCCCTTCTTTGTTCTTTATTAAATCTCAGAGAGGTACATGGGGGCGGCTACGTGGCGTAGTGGGCAAGGAGCTCGCCACGAAATCTGGAGACGCTGGGCTCGCCTGTTCGAGCCCAGCGCTCCACATTTGCTTTCAGTTTAGCTGGTCGTCCGTACTAATACACATTGGCCGTATTAGGGGGTGGGAAACTGATGGGTGGGGATCGGGCGTTGTGGACAGCGACCCCTACAGGTCGGTTGGTGCGAGACGCCAGCCAAGCTGATAGCAACACCGGGAGCTGGACTCAAACAGGCGAATCCTAGCGTCTCCGGTGTTGGTGACGAACGCAATCTCCGCTACGCCACCTGACCCCCCTATACTTTGTAATATTGACTATTCACTCTGTAATAAATATTTGAGTGCTAAACCCTCTCCTATCGTCCTTCAAGGTCAATTGAAACTGAATATTTTGTTCGTGGACATAGACTGAACACTGGTATCAAACCGGAGAATTCCAAGTAAAACAATAATCCATACACGCTGCTGATGCTCCATTTCCGATACTTGTTTTGTGATTTGTGTATTTGCGACTGTAAAAATCCCTAGAAAAATCGGACCAAACGCGTGGCGTTTGTTTACACATTTTGGTCCGCTGATTAACACAGCTGTGTGAACACAAACCGAACCGAGGGGCAAGTGCAACATTGTATCATATTAGTCCCTGAATCGGAACAAAGCAAACAAACTACAGGTGTGAAAATGCCCTTAAACACATCTTTTATGGTTAAGGTCTCAGTCTTCAGAACAGGAAGACCCCAAGTGGTGAGAGCAGGCAACTGCAGCACCTCCTCATCCATCACCCTCAGCACGGGTGCCCCCCAGGGCTGTGTTCTGAGCCCCCTCCTCTACTCGCTGTAGTGTACACACATGACATGACTGTGTGGCACAGCGGAACAGCAACACAGAACACAACCATCAAGTTTGCTGTCGACACAGCTGTGGTGGGCCTGATCTCTGCAAACGACGAGAGGGCCTACCTGGGAGAGGTAGAGAACCTGGCGCTGTGGTGCCGGGAGAACAGCCTCTCCCTGAACGTCAGCAAAACTAAAGAGATGATTGTGGATTTTAGCCTGGGCTGGTCTGGGCCAGGGACTACAGCCCCCTCAGCATCGACGGGGCACCGGTCGAGAGAGTGAACAGTTTTAAGTACCTCGTCCGTCCACATATCTGAGGACTTGACATGGACCACACACATTGACAGTGTAGTAAAGAAGGCACGGCAACGCCTCTACTTCCTCAGGCGCCTAAGGAAGTTCAAAGTGAGTCAGGAGATCCTTAAGAACTTCTACTTGTGCACAATAGAGAGCATCCTGACTGGTAACATCATCTCCTGGTTTGGGAATAGCACCGCACACGACCGCAGCAGACTGCAGAGAGTGGCTCGGTCAGCCGAACGCACAATTGGAGGTGGGCTTCCGCTTCCCACTCTCCAGGACATAGACTCCAATCTCATGGCCAGTACAGAGAGACTCAGAAGGAGCTTCTATCCCCAGGCCATCGGGATGCTCAATGACAATGACTCTATGTAACAACCCATCATCTACACTCACTGCACACACATCCACATGCACACACTCACTTTAAACAAATCACCTTAACACTCACTTTAGACACTTTAACACTACATTATATTTATCTATTTATTAAAGAGATTTGCACTACATACATACCTAATTTGCATTTGCACCTTACCTTAAAGTTTTGTACCTCATTGTCTGCATTTTACTCATTATTACTCATTGTACTTAAGGTTGTACTCTAGATTGTAGATTGTATAGTGTTATTCCTCTTTTACTTACCTTTTTACTGTATGAAGCACACTCTCAGGGGCTCATACAGAACCAAGCATTTCACTGTAAAGTACATGTATTTTATATGTGACAAATAATAAACAAACTTGAACTTGATGTATTGTGGAAGTTGGATTGATAGGCTGAATGAAATGAGTAGTTCTACAGTATTAGAAAGGGTCCCTAGAGGGCGCTAGAGTCCTGTACTGCAGCTTGCAATAAAGAGGTGTAGTCTGACGTCACCGGTTGTTCCACCCATATAGGGATTTATCATTGGGAAAATGGATTATCGGCTATTGTAACAATTCTGCCGCATGAAAATTGAAAAACGTTCCACTTTTGCGCAAAATGAGTTCCCTTCTATCACTAACATTATTGTTTAAGCATTTTTGATTGAAATACAATTCGGCGATTTTTTTTAATGATTAATTGCGAATATTTTCATGTTGAGCTATAGATTGTGGATGAATAAGCACAGAAAGGTACACCATGCCAATGTTAATGCTTTATTTGTTTTAAACGAGACGATTTAGAAATGGGCAATGGGGAAATGCATTGGGTTGGACAGAGGGTGGAACACAAAAAACGGCAATGATGTCACCACTACACCTCCCTATGGTGCTACAGTACTTAAGCTATAGAGTAACTGTGGCCTGAGATGTTCTGTATGTTCAATGAAATAAAAATGCTATGCCTTGTGTCTTAAACTGCACCATATATTACTGCTGGTCTATGTTACCTAAGGCATCTAAATGCCTTGTGTCTTAAACTGCACCATATATTACTGCTGGTCTATGTTACCTAAGCCGGGCATCTAAAATAAGACGCATTGACAATCATTACAATGTCAAGGATAAAATTAGAAACCTATGGACTTATTTTCATCATTGTTCTTGCTGAAACATTTCAGATTCTTATATTTTTTATTGTTATGGCCATTATTTGTATATGAACAGTGAAGACATTTTCTGAATGTATGAAGAAAGAGATATTGATCAGTTTACTTACTTTAGAAGTTTGTCTATTATTCATTGATTCACTCATCTACCTAAATCAACCTGAACTGACATATTTTGAAATTATTTTCACCGCAAATATTGATATGCAATTAATGAATTAATCATGAAGCATATAACTATATATTATAGCTGTCAAACGATACAATTAATTTTTTTTACGATTGCTTTGACTCATTTAGCATTTTCTGAGTTTCAATGTGCAAAACTCTTAACACAGAATGCTATACTGCTCATTTAACAATTAACAATTAAGTTAAGTCATTGCTGCATTTTCATGGCATCGAATAATGCTGCCAAACTAAATCCTTCTGATCAAAAAAGAGATTGAAAGTGTTCTTTGGTCATAATGCAAAATACTATACTCCTAATCTTGGGCTCAAAATAATATATAGCATGCAAAAGAGAAACAACAACAATCAAATTAGATTATATTTCATGCTAAAGTTGATCATAGTGTCAGAACAGTGGATATGGAGAAGCCCCTGTTTTAGATTAATTGTATTTATTCCAGACTGCATCATAATCATGTTTGCATAGATTACAGTCACAGCTGTTGTTAAAGTAGCAAGGAAATAATGAGCCAAGGACAGAACACAATAGAATGTACAGCAGGCATGTAATCAAATAACAGGTGATTGTCATTAAATGCTTGAAACTGTAAAACTGTGGTCATGAGAACACTATGAATGGGCCATAGGTAGTATCTATGCTATATAATGGTCAGATGTGTCATCTATATATATCGTAATTACTCCTACTATGTTTACATTACTGTATGCACATCTATATGACTCAGTTCAAGTTGATACAATGGCAGAACTAACTTCAAAAAGTTACATAAAAGAACAATAGCATAGCAAGGAAACTGATTTATGAAGTTACATGAAAGAACAATAGCATATAGTGAGGAAACTAATTGATAAAGTTACATGAAAGAACAATAGCATATAGTGAGGAAACTAATTGATAAAGTTACAGAAAATCATTGCATCATGCACCATGGCCCCCATGATTTATATCATTGTTACACACATGCTGTTAGGGCGGCAGCAAAGCCAAATCAACCTAACAGGCAACTAAGGAAGCACACTTTTCTCACAGCGCCCTTTATTCTATGGCTTCGCCCCCCTTTTCTTTATGGCTTTTGGGGTCTTGTAGCACTCCCCCAGGCGGAGCATCACGTCCTTATACTGTCGGTCCCACTCCGCTTTTGACAGAGAAGATGGACTGGTCTCCAGGAACTTGTAGGCATCTTTGTTTTTGAGGGCAAAGATGTGCTTGACGTTGATGCAAGCATCTCTAAATCTTCCCCAAGCCTGCAGAAAAAAAGAGAATTCAAATTAATTAGTGAAAATCTTTCTGTATGGCGGTATAGAAATACAAGCATATAATGCTCAAATTCAAATGAGAATTTGACAAAGAATGAACCAATGAACCATAGCAGATTATAGTCTCTACATAAATCTAAATGTAGCCACCTCATAGTAAACTAGAATACTTCACTCAGAAGATGGCAGAGGCAGACATCCGCAAAGTCTCAACAATCTCCCCACTTTGACTTTCACACTCAATATTTGACTGAGTAGATGAAAATGAGAGTTATATATTGCCAGTCTTAACAGACCCAGGCTGTAAAAATCTTTAACTACAATGGTGATTTTCCGTGCATTTATCAGAAACTTGATTGGATCTGGGGGGTTCATACACAGATATGGCTCATCAGCTATCTAAATAATACATATTAATAACATCAGTAAGATATCACATTTCAAATGTCATGATCGGACAAATGTTCATATTTTTTATTTGGTGAGAATAGCACCACCAGAAGGACAAATTACTCCAAACTCCAACAAGTAACATCTAGTGCGGTCAATTGTCCTCAATAATGCCATTTGACTATGAATTTAATGGAATTTGGCACATTCATTTGAATGTTAAAGATAACATATTATTACCACACTATACTAGACAATATCAAGATGTATCCATCAGTGGACCAATTGCATGCTTTTGCAGAAGACATTAAGCCTTCAGTCGACTCCTTCAGACATTAAGCACCCCCCACAGCCCAAATGGAACGATACATTTTTTTTTTTTTAATAAAAATATTATACCTTTTTTTTAATTTTTCTTGGCCAATAGTCGACTAACGGCAAATTTTGGCCAATCTTAGTCGACCATCCAAATCCTTAGTCGGGGACAGCCCTACCAGCTACCAACCAGCTGTTGGCCTAAAACACCTCTCCTGGAGTTTTAAGCTATAGGCTACTCTGGAGATATGATGAATATTGGCATGTCCCTTTAAAGGTATCCAACAGAGTTTCTCTTGTAAACAACTAACTTTTTTTTATATTCACATGTCCACCCAAATTGAGTTGTCTATTGTTTTACAATCTACAAACTGAATGAATTGAATGAACCTCATAAAACCTTTGCAAAGTAAGTTTCCGCCATTTTCTTTGTTCTCTTCGCCACCATGGTAAGTCAAATTGAATATATTTCGCCCCACAAAAAAAACATTTCTTAGAAGTAAAATAGAACACAAGTGAAAATTTTGTTTTGGGGATTTCACATATTTATCATTAATTAATATACATGTTTGAATAAATAAACAAAAACATGTTTTTGACGTGGTAAATGTCGACCGATTTGAAAATAATTTCAACTGATTTGTGCTCAGCTCAGCTAGTACTTTAAGTGCTGTAAAGGAAATTATAAAATGACATTAGTCAGTTAAGTACCCTTATTGCCACTTCGATGTTGGCCAAAAAGGACTCCTTGCCAATGGTCTTCAGGTAATCGAGCTGGTCGTTCCCACTGAAGGCCTGCTGCTCCATGGCCATCAACATCTTCTCAACGTGCTGCCAGAAGGAGCTGAGCTGTATGAAGATCTGCTGGATTCTGGTCATGTATGTTTGGACTTCCCCAAGGTGAACCGGATTAGGAACAGCATCTACAAAAGGTAATCAAAAGGATCATTTCAGCTAGCCTCTAAACTCAATCAAGTAGCAATCTTTGGGGATGGATTGGTATTTTGTTTTCACTGGCTAGTAAGTAATTAGGGCATTCAAACGATTACAATTATCTTAATGTGTACCATTACCAAGGATATGCTTGTAGACAGTACTTCAAACTGGTCGCTTTGCAGTGACCTTTTCATGAACAAATATGCAAAAGAGCAATGTGAGCAAAGTAGCCTCACTCTCGTAGCTCTGATGCAATCATTTATTTGTTTATTGAGATCAATAACACAAACAAATGTATATGAATATACACAAATTTGTATGATCAAAGAACATCCCCTATTGGGCCTTTAAATGAGGTGGTCCATCTACTTCTAAAGCCACTTTGACTTTGAATTGCTACAGTAGCATAATTATTAAAAAGAAAATTGTATTATATTTCCCCCCCTCCTTTTTCCGTTTTTCTCCGCTCCCAATGTCAGTCATTATGCCAATTCCCAATCCCCTTCCTGGTCGTTGCGCACTCTACCCCCTACCGTCGGTCTGGGAGGGCGGAGACTATCACATGCTTCCTCTGACACATGTGTACCCAGCCCACCGCTTCTTTTCACCTGGCAGCACGGACTCTCACTGGGAGAGTGTAACGTGTGGAAGGTCACACTACCTCCCTCCAGATCCTTCCCTCGCTGTGCAGGCGCCCCGACCGAATTGTAGGAGTCGCTGTTTTACAACGACCAGGACCCACCCACCAGCTTTCCCACCCACTGACACTGCCAATTGTGCCCGTATGGACGGTTCGGCCACACAGTAGCATAATTTAACAAAATTAGATGGTCCTGCCGGCCCTAATGACAAAGAAAAGCAAATGTTTTGAGCCTTACCTTTTTTGAATTCAGCGATAGTAAGCTTAAACTGGAAATCCATCAGCTTTATTTGAAATGTCCCCAATTCAGAAGCCAGAATGGTTCTTTCTCCTTGTAGGTTTGAGATCTTGAGCTTGCCCTTTTCCAATTGAGCTTTATCAGTACTGGAGTTGATTAACATCTGCGCCAGGTAGACAATCTCGCCAATGAATGGCACCACCGCGGCGGCGATGGCAAACTTGTGGTTCCTTGCCGCGATATCCTTGATATTGTCTTCCAACTCTTTGGTAGCAGCCTCCATGTTCTTCTCATTCTCAGCCAGCTCTGATGCCTTACTCTTCACGCTGTTGGTCATTGTATCCGCCTCTGCCTTTGTCGCCTCATACTCTTTGCCCAGAGTCTCAATCTTGTCTTTGGTAGTCTGTTTGGTAGTGTTGACTTCACTGGTGGCGGAGGCAACCTTTTTGGCAAGTCCGTCATAGCTGAATGTTGAGGAAACAACAGGCTGTGAGTCCATATTGGGATAATATCATTTAAGTTAAAAATCCAATGCTAAACTATGTTGATTCATCTTTGTTGTCATTATGGTCACTTCTCAAGAAAAGTCGAGCAATTTCTGCTCAAAGCAATTTAAATATGGTTGTGGGGAAGCTTTGTCTGAAACCACAAGTGAATGAAAGTCACAAATGTGTAACGAGAACAGAGAGACTACGGCTCAGCTTCTTCCCCCAGGCCATCAGAACACTGAACACTGAACTCTCCACACACAAGTACACATGACATGAGCACACACACACACACACACAACACACATGCTGCAATCGCTCACACACAAACGGTCACTTTAAAACAAAATGGAAAGGTCACTTTAAAGGAACGAGAAAAATAAAGGTCACTTTAAGGAAAGAACCGATGTGGTTCTTGTATATTGTATAGTTTAGATATAGCAAGAATAGCATAGGGATATAGAGTAAAACTGTATATTGTATAGTAGTGTACATAGGACCCAGTGCCTTAAATCCATAGCTAACAATCTCAGGAATTTAGCATGTCTATTTTATCATGCCCTTTTTATGTATATTTTATTACCTGTTTTTTTTTTTACGTCTATTTTATTATTAGTATTATTGCACAATCGAAGCGGGCATCGCCACCCGCATTTCACTGTGTGCCCTGGTATGTATGTGACAAATAAAACTCATTTTTTACGGCTGTGGGTAGGGCGTTCCACATTGATGTGGCATAATTGCGAAACGTGTTTAGACCCTTGTTTGTGCCGAATCTGGGTTGAACATGATTTCTGGAACTCCCTCTGGTGTTGTGGTCGTGGTATTCACTGACCTTTGGGAAGTATTTCGACATGTACATGGGTACCTTAGTGGTGTAGTGTATCTTGTAGACCAGGCCCATTGCAAGCTGTACTCTGTCGTCTACTCTAAGCCATCCTAGGTTGTCAAAGTGGGCAGGGGTGAGGTGGGTTTTAGGAGTAAGGTCAAGCAGTAGTCTGACCAGTTTGTTTTGTGATGTTTGTAATTTTGTTTTTGGCGCCTTTGAGGTGCTTTGGTACCATGAGGTGCAAGCATAGTCGTAGTACCCTTGAAGGAATGCTCTTGCTAGAGTCTTCAGGGTATTCTTGTTTACCAGAGAGGAGATCCGGTACAAGAATCTTGTTCTTTGGTTGACTTTTTTGATTACATTGGATGCCATTTTGTCACAGGAAAGATTTGCCTCTAGGATGGAACCCAGGTATGTAATTTCATCTTTCCTTGTGACAATATTGTCACCCACTGTAACCGAGAAGCCGTTGGTTTTGCTGAGTTTGTTATTAGATCAGAAGAGAATGGACTCTGTTTTACCCAGGTGTAATGATAGTTTGTTATCAGCGAGCCAGGTGCAGACATGACATTTGCATAAATTAGGAACAGTAACGGTCCTAGTATGCTTCCTGTAGCCCCTGTGTTCACCACCATATTTAATCTATCCCTGGCGGAGTCCGTGGTCCCTGCCTGTTTCAAGGTGTCCACTATAATACCGGTACCAAAGAAACCCTCCCCAACAGGTCTTAATGACTACAGACCGGTGGCACTCACCTCTGTGGTCATGAAGTGTTTTGAGAGGCTGGTTAAGGATTACATTTGTGCCTCCCTCCCCAGTGATATGGACCCTATGCAATTTGCATACAGGCCAAATAGGTCCACCGACAATGCGGTCTCCCAAGTACTGCACAGCATCCTCTCTCACCTAGAGACTGCCAGAAGGGGGGCTATGTGAGACTGTTGTTCATTGACTATAGCTCAGCGTTCAACACCATAGTCCCCACCAGACTGGTGGACAAGCTGATCGAGCTGGGTCTGAGCTCCGCTCTGAGCACCTGGATACTGGACTTTCTGAGCTAAAGGCCCCAGGCGGTCAAGGTGGGGGGCCAGACCTCAAACACCATCACCCTGAGTATCGGGTCCCCCCAGGGCTGTGTTCTGAGCCCCCTGCTGTGTTCACTATACACACATGATTGTGTGGCCAGGTTTAGCTCCAACTCCATAGTGAAGTTTGTGGACGACACGGTGGTGGTGGGGCTGATCTCGGACAACGACGAGAAGGCCTACCGGGAGGAGGTTGAGGTACTGGAGCGCTGGTGCCAGGACAACAGCCTGTTCCTGAACATTGGTAAAACCAAGGAGCTGATCGTGGATTTTAGGAGAACACAGCAGGGGACACACACACCACTGAGGATAAACGGGGCTATCGTGGACAGGGTGTGCAGCTTCAAGTACCTGGGGGTCCACATCTCAGAGGACCTGACATGGACAACACACATAGACTCAGTCGTAAAGAAGGCGAAGCAGCGCCTCTACCACTTGAGATAGTTAAGGAAGTTCCGAGTATCGGGAAAGATACTCCAGTCCTTCTACTCCGGAGCTATAGAGAGCATCTTGACTGGAAACATCAATGCCTGGTATGGAAACAGCACGGCACAGGACAAGAAGGCCCTACAGAGAGTGGTGCGCTCAGCCGAGCGTACCACGGGCATAGCACTACCACCCCTGCAGACCTTATATAACAAGAGGTGCAAATCCAGAGCCTGCAGAATAAGGAAAGACCCTCACCACCCCAACAACAGCCTGTTCAAGCTGCTGCAGTCAGGCAAACGCCTGCGAACACCAGCAACTAGGACAGAGAGACTCCGGCTCAGCTTCTTCCCTCAGGCCATCAGAATCTTGAACACTGAACTCTCCACGCACAAGCACACATGAGCACACACACAACCCTCACACTGCACATGCCCACACTCAACGGTCACCTTACAAAATGAAAAAGGTCACTTTAAAAAATAAGAACGGGAGTGGTTCATGTATAGTAAACAGAAGGATATAGCAAGCTAGCATAAAGACACATAGTATAACTGTAGATTGTATAGCATAGCATTGTATAGTAGTGTACATAAGACCCAGTGGCTCATCCGTAGCTAACTGTGTATTGCACAGCTAACTGTGTATCGCAGGACCTTAGCATGTCTCACCATGCTCTTGTAAACTGTATGTACATACCTGTACATTACTTGTATTATTGCATTGTATTATTGCACATTGTATTATTGCACAAATGTCCTATTCTCATTCCTGTCTTATTACTTATGTTGCACATCGCTGCGGGCATGACCCCCCGCATTTAACAGTATGCTTGTATGCCGTGACAAATAAAACTCTTGACTTGACTTGACTTCCTTGTGGAACACCACAGCTCACTGGGAGGGGGGGGGGGGATAGAGTAGGCTACAGTTTACCTCTACCATCTGTTCTCTCCCCTCCAGGTATGATTGCATCCAGCTCACTGATAAACTATCAAAACCAATTGCTTTTAGCTTGTCAATCAGAATGGGGTGTTGAAGGCCTTTTATAGGTCGAGCATGACCATGCCACAGTATTTGCCTGCGTCCACCTCTTGTTTGATGTGGTCGTTAAATAGAGAAGGCATGTGTCAGTGGAGTGGGATGTTCTGAAGCCAGATTGGAATTCGTAGATTAGATTTTTTTCCGCAAGGTACTTTTCGACCTGTTCATAGAAATTTTTTCCATGACTTTCGAGATGGAGGTAAGAATAGAAACAGGGCGCCTGAATGCCTTCTACAACGGAACTTTGTTTCCGCGTCTCTGATTGGCCAGTTCATTTCTGGTCATGTGACATGTACGCCCAATCGTGGGACTGCAAGTTTCTACACTGTTTAAGCTTAGGCGCTCTTTCGAAGTTGGTTAAGGTTAGAGTTTGTCTTAGAGAATGGCGATAGAACGCCTGCCCTGATTCCGATGGTTAAGCTTAGGCACTCTTTCGAAGTTGGTTAAGGTTAGAGTTTGTCTTAGAGCATGGCGATAGAACGCCAGGTAGTTTGCAGGCTGTTAGACCCGGAAATAGGCGCAGAACTTGCTGTCCCACGATTGGCGCACATGTCACATGACCTGGCCAATCAGAGCGCAAAACTCGAACGCGGAAACGAAGTTCCGTTGTAGAAGGCATACAACAGGGCGGTTGTTGCCTGGGTCTAATTTGCTGCCTTTTTTGAGCAGGGGGTCACCCTCGCAATTTTGAAGTCCTTGGGGACGTGTCCCTGTTTTATGGAAAGGTTTATTATGTGTGTGATGACTGGGGTGATGGTGGCTGCTGAGTCTCTGAGGAATTTGGAGGGGATGTTGTCATGGCCAGTGGCCTTGTTAGGTTGGAGGGCGCTCAGTTTTTTGAGTACCTCATCTGTTCTTACCATTTCCAGTTTGAAGTCGTCTTTGCGGACCCCTAGGTTTTTGTAGTAGGCTATGAAGTGTTCTACCCCAAAATGCCCTGAATGTGAGGGTAGTTTATTAACCAGTGTTGTGGCTATGTTTGTAAAGAATATGTTTAGGTATTTGGCCACATCCAGCTTGTCTGTGATGGGAGTGTTTTCTGTCGTTGTGTTTATGTTTGTAAATCTGGTTTTTAGTTTTTTGCTGCAGCCTAGTTGGTTGTTGAGTAATTTCCAAAGTTCACAGGGTTTGTTTTTGTTTTCCTCAGTTTTGTCATTGACAATTTTTTTTTTGCGGATTAGATCATGGTGTTTACATCATTTCTTAGTCTGTTTCTTTGTATTTTGAGTTCAATCACGTGGGCTTGGAGTTCACTGTTTGAGCTTTTGGCAAGCTTTGTCTGACTTTTATGAAGGTCAGAGCATTTTTTGTCTCTGGCTTTCATAGCGGTCAGTATTTCAGTACTTTGTGGGGCCATGTTGTTAAGTATTTAACTTTTCTTAGTTCTCTAGTAACTATGTGGCTAGTGTCTGTGAAACTATTATTTGATATATGTACATTAATATAAAGCCGTATGACCAGGCATCCTATGGTCATAGGCCTAACCTTGTATTTTTTATAATAAATGGGTATGTATGTACCAAATCCCAAAAGCGACAACGTCTGATTAGTTACTTGCTAAGCTATCCTAGTGTGGTTATTTTCATGCTGACAAGTTGATGTCACACATGAGCCAGACACTGTCCAACATACACACAGCCACTTGCTTTTTTATCAGCACCTACTGTACACTGTGTAGTGTATTGAGAGGGAACCCTAATAACTGTTACACTGCTGAATGGCATGCTGGCTACAGCTCGCTAACAACGTTTTGTACATTTACCATTTCAGGCAGTAGTGATGTAACTTTCCGAATGAATGGTTTTGAAGATGAAGTGCTATGTCTTTAAATGCAATTAAAACGTTAGACAAACACATTAAAGGCCGTCTTAGTATCTTTTCTTACTCGTCCGCCATCTTGTCCACTCCATGGATGATGTCTCCAATCCAAGTCCTGGCCTTCTCCAGTTGGCTTTTGGCTAACGCAGGCAGGTCATTGTTCACAGAAAGTATGATCATGGGGAAGAGTGCCTTCACCAGGTTGTCACTGGTATAGATGCACTGATGGAAGAAATTAAAGGTGCAGTTCAATAAAAAAAACATTAGAACCCACACCCATTTCTCCTTCAAGGAAAATTATGAGGGGCATAAGACTGACTAAATAGACTACAAAGAACACATTTCTGAATTTATTTTCAAAATAGCGCCCCCTAATGGCAAAGATCTGAAATGTTACATATATGTCACATTGGGTGTTAATCATTAAACTTATTCCTAATTCCTATGTGAGAGACAGAGGGAGGGAGGGAGGGAGAAAGAGAGAGAGTGGGAGAGAACGAGAGACCGCGAGTAAGATATTGTAGAGAGAGAGAGAGATAGCGAAAAAATGCTCTACACTTCAAGCCCAGATTCAATCTAAAGTTGCAATGCCGTGTGTTACAGGTACCAGGATATGGCACCTGATAGCAGATATATGTTTAACCTATGAAACAGGTTGTAGTTAATCATTTGACAAAGGAAGGTGCAGACACGATGTTATTGACTCTGGCTCCTCCCGGTTGTGTATTTCAACAACATTTATTCATTCAATAGAATAATCAATCAATCATCATCATCATTGTATCATCATTGTATCATCATTGTATCATCATTGTATCATCATTGTATCATCATTGTATCATCATTGTATGTCAAACAATTCCTTAAATCACCAATAAGTGTTACCTTTATCATCAGTCACTTATCATCAGTCATATCCACTATTCTCTAGTATACCGAAATACCTCCACACCTCAGTGTTATCCATAGTTATGTTCCGGTCTCAAGTTCTATTGAAACTCAAATGTGTACTGCAAGTACATTTATATATATATATGTATCGGGCCGTTCTCAACCCTACTAGGAATTTGCTTAACCGTGACCATGGTATAACTCAAGGGAATAGATTTATATTTACATTTAACGGAGGGCGCAATAGAGAGAGAGAGAGAGAGAGAGAGAGAGAGAGAGAGAGCATGTGGTACAGCCCCCGTGTTTAGCTACCTTCTTGGTAGGGTAAGCTAAAGTACTTTCCCTCTAACCATCTTGTACACAATATACACATTTACTACACAGCAATTCAACCCAACACAGTATGTATTTCAAAACATAAACCTTTATAATCCCCTTGGAGATACTTAACTTCGACACGTTAGCGCTTAAATGGACAATTGTGTTCCAACACTATTTAAATGTACCAACGAAACGTGGCGCCCTCAATAGACGGTCTGCTTCTCCACCACGTTACCTGTCGTCTTAAACTTCTTAAACTTGACTCAAACATCGACAATAGTTACTTCATTTGAACCCTCAACATTGCATGTATCCTTGTTAACCTTTATGTGTGTTTTGTAGTATATTACCCACCTATGAAACAGGTTGTAGTTAATCATTTGACAAAGGAAGGTGCAGACACGATGTTATTGACTCTGGCTCCTCCCGGTTGTGAGGCTGAGATTGCCTCGTGCGTTCCTAAGCACACAGTAACGGGTCCCTGGAAGGCGAAGTCACTAAACACCAGTCCTATACCGCCACCTATTGACCAGATTATGTTAATGTCTCCCATTACATATAAATGACTCTTCTAACTTGTCTCTGATGGAGGTAATCCTGTACCCATATGTTCACACTGTTTTGACACATAATCTAAAGATATTAACATGATACCACTTCTAGTGGGCATCACACGTGCGTGTGTGTGTGTGTGTGTGTGTGTGTGTGTGTGTGTGTGTGTGTGTAAACTATTTTCCCTCTCTCTCTCTCTCTCTCTCTCTCTCTCTCTCTCTCTCTCTCTCTCTCTCTCTCTCTCTCTCTCTCTCTCTTGTGTGTGTATACATTTACTATAGGCTACTCTCTTTTACATGGATTAGGCTAATTCTAATTCTAATTCTAATAATAATAATAATAATAATAATAATAATAATAATAATAATAATAATAATAATAATAATACATGTAACTTTTCAGGAACCCAAAGACGCTGACAATGAGCAAAACAAAATGAACAAAGAAACAAAGAACCACAGGGAATAAGCAACTGTATGAAGACGCAGGACATACAACCAACGGGTAACAAGTAACAGATACAGAGTCCAGTAGGGGACCAGTCAGGGAAGTAAGGAAACCGAGGGGAGGGGGGGGGGGGGCAGGAGAGGGAGAGAAAGTAGGGAAGAGGAGGGGAGGTGGTATGTTGGAGGAGGGTGGTTATGGGTAGGGAAGGTTGTATGCTTGGGAGAACAGGTAGGTTTTGAGTCGGGATTTAAAAATGGAGAGTGAGGGAGAGTCTTGGACAGTCTGAGGGAGGAGGGTGTTCCAAAGTCTGGGTGCAGCTTGTGAGAAAGCCTGGTCACCAAAACCTTTAAGTTTGGATGACGGGACAGTGAGGGAAGCAGTGGGAAAGGACCGGAGGGAATGGGTGTGGCAGTAAGGGAGAAGGAGGTCAGTCAGGTAGGGGGGGGGGCAGGCAATGGAGGGCTTTGAAGGTGAGGAGTAGTGTTTTGAAGTTGATGCGCTGTTTGATCTTGGAGCCAGTGGAGGGAGTGGAGGACAGGAGTGATGTGTTCACGGGACCGGGTGTTAGTGAGGAGGCGGGCATCTGAGTTCTGGACCATCTGCAGTTTATGGAGGGAGCGGGAGGTGATGCCAGTGAGGAGGGAGTTACAGTAGTCCAGGCGGGAGGAGATGAAGGCGTGTATGAGGGATTCAGCAGCAGGGGGGGAGAGGCAGTGACGGATTTTGGCAATGTTGCGGAGGTGAAAGTATGATATTTTTACAATGGAGCGGACATGGGGGTCAAATGAGAGGGTGGGGTCGAGGATGACACCGAGGTTGCGGACTAGGGGGGAAGGGGTGATGGTGGAGTCATTGATGGTAAGTGTGATGGGTCCGGATCTGGTGAGGGTGGTTTTGGTGCCGATGATGAAATTTAATTTGAGGAGCTTTAACAATCCTGATTCCTGAGCCTATTTTATTCAAAAGGAAGATATTGATTTACATATGTATATATCATTTTTTTCAAGTCAAGAAAATACAACAAAGCTTATCTTTCTCGCTCTATTTCTCCCTATTTTATTTTTTAAGAGCACACAGTCTGAGTGTCTATTGAACTGTATTGTTATGTATTTCATATTGTTACTGATGTAGATTGTTATTGTTAAGTCATTGCACTTGAAAGCTCATGATATTGATGTTATTTCAATACATTTGAACTTTTCATTTCATGACTATTTTGTTGGGGCGAGGGGGGGCGGGGGGCCCACAAAACGTTGAGGGGTTGATCCAGCAAATGCACTATTTTAACAAATGAGCCTGCTAGAACCCTTTAAAGACGGCTAATTGACCAGCGGGATATCACTAACATACACGCTGATACCGATACAGTATTTCAGTGGCAGATAATAACAGCCATCCGGTTCCACACTCACTCTCTTAGATGACGACTGTAAACTACAAAGGAGTCGGTCGCAGTCAACCGACGCCTGCTAACAGGTCTGACCCTTTAGCTCAGCAGGTTAGCGCGGCCGCCTGCTGTGGATCCGATCGTCCCAGGTTCAAATCCACTCGGTTGCAGTAGTATAGACGTATTAGGGACACAGTGAAGACACTTTGATTCTTATACAGTACCTGCAGCATCAAAGCATGGGAGGTGACGAAAGCCAGCTGGGATTCCACGGCGCTGGCCCTGACGGTCCTCTCCAAGTCGGGGAACCGGGCGAGGCAGAGGTAGGACATGTTGTAGAGCAGGGCGGTCTTCTCAGCCGCAGGGACGAAGTCAGTGAGGAAGTCAAGGTAACTGCTGCCGTCCTTTACTTTCACTATGGAGGAGAGAGAGGGCTTCATTCAAATGTACAGAGGCTGCAAAATGGTTGACAACAGATATTTACCATTTGTGTAATGCTTTGAATTATTTTGTATGTTATTATTATTATTATTATTATTATTATTATTATTATTATTATTATTATTATTATTATTATTATTATTATTATTATTATTATTATTATTATTATTATTATTATTATTATTATTATTATTATTATTATTATTATTATTATTATTATTATTATTATTATTATTATTATATTCAAACAATAAATCCAAACAAAATCATTTTGAAATCATTATATGTTGTCACTTAGTACTGTTAACTAATAAATGGCGATTATACAACTGTTCTACAACTGTTTCTGAATATCAGCATGGCTTTGGCCTGCGGCCTCATACCTACAAACGAATCACAGCTGTGCTGATATTCAATATAACAGCACTACTTCTTGTGTGATGATATTACACTTGTAAATATAATGCCAAGCTTTTATCAACCAACCTCAACTTCATCTGACCCACTTTTATCAACCAACCTCAACTTCAATCTGACCGCTTTTATCAACCAACCTCAACTTCAATCTGAACGCTTTTATCAACCAACTTCAACTTCAATCTGATAAATGGTGCATTTATATACGTAGTGAGAGGGAGAGGAGGAGCGAGAATGAATACATTTTGAGCAGGTCGGCACCTTGCCTTCTGACATAAATAGATGCGTTTGTTAGAGAAAACTAATTTCAATAAGCTATGCCTTATTCTATGCGCACTGCCAGCCAGCCTTCATGCGACAGAGAGATACACTTTCAATTTTGACGGAGAGAAGATAATCTCCAGATTCAGATACAATTTAACACAAACGGTTCCAAATATATTTAATGTTTCTCTGCATATTTTCACACTGCCAACAAAGTACTGGGTCCATGTCTGTTGCCTCTTCTTTGGAATGGATTTGGTGCCAGCTGTCATTTCTGCCCGTCTCCCTCATCGAAACTTGAGACTGAAAGTACTCACGCAACATTTCACCATTTTCTGAGGAATCGTGAACTCCTTAAAAAGTCTGGTTAGAGAGTAAATGAGTCATATTATACAGTAGAGATGTGAAACTGAACCACATACTGTACAGTAGAGATGTTAAACTGAACCATATACAGTAGAGATGTTAAACTGAACGATATACAGTAGAGATGTGAAACTGAACCATATACAGTAGAGATGTGAAACTGAACGATATACAGTAGAGATGTGAAACTGAACCATATACAGTAGAGATGTGAAACTGAACGATATACAGTAGAGATGTGAAACTGAACCATATACAGTAGAGATGTGAAACTGAACGATATACAGTAGAGATGTGAAACTGAACGATATACAGTAGAGATGTGAAACTGAACCACATACAGTAGAGATGTGAAACTGAACCACATACAGTAGAGATGTGAAAGTCGCTACTCTATGTATTTCCTCTCGATGAGCAATAAAGTCAACCGTATTGGATTTTCTTTCAAATATACCGATATGAACCAAACTTGCAGCATATCTGAATCCGTTTCCAACACGGAGGTCTTTCAGGAATGTCTCTCGTTTACAGCGACACCAAATGTTTGGAGATCAGATCAGTTACAAAATTGCAGAGATACAACCATTTACATTTTCAGATGAATCGCCCTTAGAGTTCCGTTCATTTTATGGCCATTTATAATTGTTTCACTCTTATAGTATAGGTGGAGTAATAACATCAATATAGGTGATTTAGCTTGTATCTTGTATAGGTTGAATCATAACATCAATATACTGTAGGTGATTTAGCTTGTAGTCTTGTATAGGTTGACTCGTAACATCAATAAAGCATTTGCATGTTCTCCCCGTGCTCGCAAGGGTCCCCCCCCCCCCCCGATAAGAGAAACCCAATGGAAAAACATGCACAACAACAGATCGCTAACGCTGTCGCGTCCGTGACGAAGACGGGTGGGAGCACTTGGATGGTCCCCGGGAGTGGCTCACGCCCCAGCCCTCGTCTGCTCCCCGGCTACCCTTGGGGGGAAGGACGACGGGATGGGTTAAGCGCAAGAGGAGTATCGCATCGACGATCCTAAAAGACAATGCATGCGTGTGTGTTCCGGTGTGTGTGTGTGTGTTTTATTAAATGTTTTTGTCTCCTTTCCCTCTTGGCCTTCGAGAGGCCATTTTGTCCTCTCGCCAGGCTGCCATTGTAAATAAGAGTTTGTTCTTAGTAACCTGTTCCACACAATGTGAAAATCTGCATAACATATATACCTAGTTAAATGGAATATTGCTCCACTTCTACAAGGGCTATTTGCATATTCTTGGTATCTAGGTACATCTATGGACCTCAGGGAATGTATTCACAGTGTCAGCAATATTGTGTCTATTACTAGGCTTGCTTAAATTGTGATGAAACAAAGGAGAATATGAATTATGATTTTTCTTTGCATCTTTGACAGTGAATAACACCATGATAATAATGACCAAACTTAAAAAACTGATCTCGTACAGTACCCTCTTGAGATCATGTGTACAAAAAATCGAAGGAAATTAATAAAGGGAAGATGATAAAACCGAAGGTTCTGTAGATACAGTACTGAATTCTTCCATCCGGACCAATGCTATTTGAAATATTATTATAGAATATAGAATAGATGCTTATACATTACCTTATTATAGCCAATTCGCAACTTTATATACATATATTATCTTTCAAATGCCCAAGTTCAATTTGGATTTATTATCACCAGGCGTGCATAAGAACAGATAATGATATCTACTGTAATCTAGTGTACTTTTTTATTTCCCCCACAGTGCAACTGTTTTGAAACTAATTTCAGATCTAATTGTTCCTACATGCTAACAATTGGGAGGGGAAACTAACTGCGTTTCAATATTTGTCAAAAACGTTACCTTTTGTGGCTTATTATCGCGAATCATAACAATTATTATATGATTCATTCAGAACGCTGAACTTTGAAAGCCCACAGTATGTGACAGGAAGTGTAGTTCGGAAAAATTCAAACGCTGGTCGACAGCTATGCATGTCCTCTACTAAATGGCCGCAAAAAGACTACAATTCCCATGGTTCAACATTTTCATTTTCGTTCCCGGCTTGGATAGACGATCGAAAATCGAAAACTTAAAACTATCTAATGGCACTTTTAACCTATTCCTAAACTAACGTATTGATGATAATATACATTCTACATGCTTTTGTGACATGGTAGTGATGTTAATACTTGAAAATGTTTGAAAAAAAAATCGCTAAATATATGCAACACTCTGAAAAATATTGATCTATTATCATAATGTCATTTTGGAGTTGGTACCGACCCTAAGGGGTGGAACAGGTTGACCTGCCTGGTTAAATAAAAGTTAAATGAATAAATAAAATTTGTGATTTGGCCCCATCCTTGTAGATCGAGTCATAACATCAATATTAAGTGATTAGGCCGCACCCTTGTATTGACTGCTTGCAGCTGAAGGTCCCATTTGTTTTGGTCCTGACTGAGCGTGTCCTTTGTTTCTAGTTCTCTTGTGAAGAAGTTTGGAACAGACTGGGTTTGTGTTTGTAAACAAAGTAGACTTGACTTACCAACAGACATGCTTGATTTGAAGGTATGTTCTTCCCTGCAATATGTAAACAAACAGTACACAGATTTTAAAGTCTGAGGATTTCATGGGCGCAGTAAACCAGTATACAGTATGGACATACTTTAAAGGTTCATTGGAAGATATCGTAGCACTACTACAGTGTAGTGATTACAGTGTAATTACCAGGTTATTACATAGAAGTGATCAGACAGTTCTGGCAATAAGAACTAGAAGTAATTCATTGTAATTATAATGAGTTATTTGTCATTTAGGGCTGGGCCCAAACATTCGAAGGTTCGGTCCTTCGTTCGTTACGTTGGCACTCAACTCTTAATTAATGGGTTCGAACCTCAGCTTAAAAATATTTTTTTTATTTTTTTATTTTACACAAAAAATATATATCACAATGTGATATATCAGAATATCACAGTACTATGTTGTGTTTACAATAATTTGAAAGTCATGAAAGTCACGCACGAACACAGACACACCAGTCAACGAGTCGAGGAGGGGTCACCGTCATACATTATCAGGAAATTAATCAATCATGCAAAAAAAAAAGAGAGAGAGAGAGAGAGAGAGAGAGAGAGAGAGAGAGAGAGAGAGAGAGAGAGAGAGAGAGAGAGAGAGAGAGACACATTCACCATCTTATTTCATAATACAGAGTTTCCAAATGAACGTTTGGATTAAACCAACCTATGTCCTTATCGTACAACATATTATCAATGCAATTATAATCACTCTGAAATCGAGTTTCTCCCTTTCATTGAACCAAAATGAGCTTAGAGCTTTGCTAGCATGGCTCGTGGTGAAGCACGTAACGTTATTATTAGCTATACTAACTCTTGTTCTCTGATGTCCAGGACCTCACCTCTCCGGACTACACCTCAACCACGGACCCTCACCAGCCCTCACCAGCCTGAACACACACACACACACACACACACACGCACACACACACACGCACACACACACACACACACACACACTCGGCCTGTCACTCCTCCACTCCTTGATCCTTGTCTCTGAGCTCCTCTCACCACCTTGGACCTTGCTTCCCATACTCCAATTAGACAATCTAATTGGCTCTATTCTCCTGTGCCTGTGTTCTGCTTCTGGGTTCTAGAAAAGACACCTCACCCTAACAAGTGGTATGTCTTAAACAGCAACACCAACTTCGGTTTTGTAGAGGGGGGGGGGGGTCTTTTATGACCGTACCAGTAAGTAGGTACTACTAAAGTAAATGTGCCCTGTGTGCTAGGGCTGCACGATTTTGGGAAATAATCTAATTGCGATTTTTCTGACAGATATTGCGATTGCAATTAAATTTGCGTTTATAATAATTTTTTTAAGCAGCCCCACAGAGGTTTATTGTAAAATGCGGCTTGCATCTGGCCTACGCGGTGGGTCTTTTCGGGACACCGAGCCTGAAAATGTTTCTTTTTACCTGGGAATCGATACCGGTACCCAACGGTACCTTTTTTTCTGTACTTTACTCTCCTTCTCTGAAGTCTAAACTTCACAACACACAATCTAAAACCCCTTACCTCCCTCTCCCAAACCGATCTTGTATCTCAATGGGACTTCCTGGTTAAACAAATGTAAAAAAAAAAGTTTAAAAAAATAAATAAAAAAAATCTATTAATCGTGCAGCCCTACAGTGTGTGCATAAAGTCAAGACTCTACAGTAATGAACCGGTGTTATGTACCATGAGCCTGATCACTCCTGTGTCACTGCCTGATCACTGCTGTGTTACTGGGCATCCATGTGAGGGCTGCTAATTAGCTAATTGCTGCTGATTGGTTACCTGCTGGGAGCTTAAAACCAGCCCTTGAGTCACACATGCAGGGTCTGTGGTTAGAGGAGTGTGGGTTAACAGATTGTTATCACGGTCTTCTATTCTTGTTTCTTTAGTTAGTATCAGTATTTCATGGTTAAAGTAGTCTTTTGGGTTAAACACGGGTTTTTGGTGTCGGTTTTGCACGTGCCTTTGAGCCAGGGTCGTAACACCGGAAAGATAATTTAGGAGCACATGTTAGTTGGAGACCCCTCAGTCGAGCTGTCATCAAACGCTACAAACAGTTTTGAAACATTATTTTTGTTTTCTGGTCAGTACTACTTACGTTAGTGGTGAAGCGTTGTGAAGCAGAGCTGCAGAGATTCTTCGCTGAGGGATGATGAGGATGATTGTGAAGCCAAGCTACAATATGTGTCTTTAAATAGCTCCACAAAGAAGGCGTTTCTTTGCTTTCCACGTCATATTTGTTGTGTCAGAGGCGTGATGTGGAAATCAACCCGGTTAAATTTGCATACTGAAACATGAATCATTAGATATGAACGTTGGGTGCTATGGCAGCACACCTTACCCACCCACATGGTAAATGTTTTTGATTTAGTTCCGCCTGCATGACCCACATACTTTCTTAACCACAGGTTGGTTCTGCATTCTCTTCACATTTTAATTCTCCTTACACATTTTAATTCAACAAAGAATGTGTCACTAAGTGTAATGTCCCAAGTCGAAGTATCAACAACATCACTTTTGTCCTTTGACATTTCTCGTGCCACAGCACACACAGGAAACACTCCTGGATGTTTCTGTGCCAGCTCATTAGAGACCTCAGAAACCACAGGAATGGGAGTTACAACCGGAGTAGCCAACACTTTGTCACCAGCCAAATCATTCCCTAGAATGAAGGACACCCCCTTTATGGGAATGTGAGAACATACCCCCACAACAACATTGCCTGATACTAAGGGAGAATTGAGCGTGACCTCATGCAAAGGTGCATCCACAAATCCACCCCAAAAGCCCCGAACAACGACACCGGAATGCAAAGAAGAGTTTTCTGAAAAAGGCAAAACCCCCTCCAGAATGAGGGACTGAAAAGCACCGGTATCTCTCCAAATTGTTATAGCCTGTTTGGACTCTAGTGCATTAGTCAGGGAAACAAATCCATTCATCATAAACCTTGAGGAACCCTCGAGCTCTTTGTCCACACGTTTGATACTTCCCCCATCCCCATCTAACGTTGGCATAGGCGTTCTGCATATGGTTTCTACCAGAGCCACGGTTCTGAAATTTTTCTGCTCAAGCACCGGGCACCCAGCAACGATATGACCAGGTTCTTTACAGTAGAAACAGATAATCCCTTCTGGGAATGCACCAGCAGAACCACCCCGCCTAGCAGGTGAAGTTAACTGACCAGCAGACACAGGTTTTGGGAAACGGCCCCCCTGAACAGGACGCCTATCCCCGGACTCAACACGGTAGTTCTCCAAAAACACGGACTTGTGTGTCAACACAAACTCATCAGCGAAGACAGCGGCGTCGCCTATCTTCGATACCTTACGCTCATTTAGATGTGTGGAAACGGTATCAGGAACACATCTTTTAAATTCCTCTAGGAGAATCAACTGCCTAAGCTGCTCTCTTGACTCTGCCTTCTGAGAAGTGCACCACCTGTCAAACAGGTTCTCCTTCTCCCTTCCAAATTCAACATAAGACTGCCCCTCCGACCTGCGATAACCTCTAAAACGCTGACGATAGGCCTCGGGGACCAACTCATAAGCCCTCAAAATGGAAGCTTTAACCAGCTCATAATCAGCGCTTTGTTCAAGGGACAGAGCAGTGTAGGCTTCTTGTGCCCTACCAACTAAAACACATTGCAGCAGCAGTGTCCAGGCGGTATCAGGCCACTTCAATGTGGTTGCCACCCGTTCAAAGAGGGGAAAATATCTTTCCACGTCTTTCTCAAAAAATGGTGGCACCATCCTAATATTCCTGCCTACATCAAACCCGGAACGTGACTCTGGATGCAGAGCCCCCGCCTGTAAGGCAGCATGCTTATATTCAAGCTCCTTCTGTGCACGCTCGTGCTCCAGCAACATTTGTTTCTCCTTAAACTCACGCTCCTCACGCTTAAACTCACGCTCCTCACGCCTCTCCTTAAGCTCACGCTCCTCTCTCCTCTCCTCACGCTCTCGCTCTAGCTGCCTTTCCTTAAACTCCAACTCCCTAATCCTCCACTCACCCTCTACACCAGGTAATAGCGGAGACGCGCCAGACGAAGGAGGCTCCTCCACCCTCGCCCCAAGCACCTGCTCTCTAATGAGTAACACCCTCAAAGCACTCAAGGCAGTTGGCTTCAACCGTTTCTCACTGGGAGAAAGCTCCACCTTGTAGTGTACAGCAAGCTCCAGAAGCTGTTCTTTGGAAAACCTCTCCAACATGTCATGCGAAGGGAGATCAACAAAATCCCTAATGGAAGCCATCTTTCCTGCACCAGCGCCACAACCCGTTCACTTTAGAGTCACAGAAGCTGCCAAAAGCACCCTAGCACACACACAACCTACCTAAAGAGCCACTAAAGAAACACTAAAGAACCACTGAAGAACGACTAAAGAACCACGACGAACAACTGAAGAACCATAAAGAATGCCAAAGCCACTAATAATAACCATAAAGGGACGCGGTGGCAATGTGTGCTACGGAGCGCACATTTCTAGGACGCAAAAAAAACCATAAAAATAAAACACACCCACCCCAAATAGACGTGTCATACACGCAGGGTGTTAGGTGCTACCAGGTATGCTCACCAAACACTCAAACAAACAAAATAAATCCAACAAACAAATCCAAACAGGTGCGCCTTCTAACCTGATATGACTACATATGCTTCTACGTCTAAACTGCAGTCAAAACCGGCCCACCACATGTCTACTCTAAGAAACACTAAAACAAGCCCTACCACACTACCTGTGTTTTCTGGCCGCCCTAATCTACCTACCCTTAAACTAATGCCCTGTAGACTTAACTTTCTTCAACCACACCTGCTACCAGTCAAAGATCATATACCAATCATTTCATTGACCGCCCCAGGAGTACGTGGTGCACAGGACGCTAACCAACAACCAGAAAATAATGTCCCTATCTACATGTGGTGCCCACTAAACTATATATTTTAACAGCATAAGTAGTCACATCAAATTACAAACAAATACGGCATACTCACCTGTTTGATGAAATGGCTCAGCCCCCACGTTACACCATATGTAACGAACACCACCCAAACCATAATACCATGACACCCCGTGTAACACAAAAAAAAACCACCAAACAAAGTTCTAGGGGTAAAAGATCCCGGACGAGCGCCCAACTGTTACGACCCTGGCTCATGGGCACGCAACCTATGTGCAAACCAACACCAAACCCCGTGCTCTAACTCAAGGTGCTACTATCTCAAGGAACTATTAATGTAAATGTAAACTAAAGTACCAATATAAACCCAACGGACAAGGACTGGAAGAACCTGACAGCTCTTCCCCTAAGCACAGACAGTGCATGTGTGTTACTAGGTCTGCCTTTAAAGCTCCCAGCAGGTAACCAATCAGCACTAATTGGCTAATTGGCAGCCCTCACCTGCATGCACAGTGACACAGAGGTGATCAGCTCCTGGTACATAACACCCTGATACTTGGCAATAGACCGTTTCTAACTTTCTAAAGAAAAATGTGCATACTGAAACATGAATCATTAGATATGAACGTTGGGTGCTATGGCAGCACACCTTACCCACCCACTCAGGCCTGCACTCAGCCCAGTCAGACACATGTTTCCTACCAACCACTAGATTTCACATCACAACCCTCCTTGAGTTACATACATAATCTGTCTACATATTCAGGATATCTATATCTGTACATATCTACTCTTACTAGTTACACTGCTGGCCAGTATGACTACTACCATAGTGTCTTTATATGTGTATCACTGTACATGTTAATACTGCAACTCTGTACATACATCTGATTAGCACTATACTCAGTAGTACTCATTTATATATTTTATACCCAGTTTAATCACCTGTACATTGTATATTACTATTGCCCTTTACTGTTACATTTGCACTCTGGTATACTTATACTGTATGATGACAATACATTTTTATCTAATCACATTTAGAACTATACAATTGAATCACAGTGATAATATATATATATATTTGGTTACATTAGGGGTGTAACGGTACACAAAAACCACGGTACGGTACGTACCTCGGTTTTGAAGTCAATTGGTTCGGTACGGGTTTTTGGTACAGTGGGGGAAAGTTTGGCTTTCCATGTTCCACTCAGGGGTGATGTAGTGTGCAGTAACCAATTGTACTTGTAGGGCTGTCAACGAATATTCTATATTGAAATTAATAATCGACTTGTAAATTATTTTTTAAATAATTATTTTTATTATAATTAGATTGTGAAAAAAAACAGCCCCCGTTAGTGGTTAACATACCGTTTTATTAGTTCGGTACACTACACAGCCGTTCGGTACGGTACGGTACACACTGAAACGGTTCGGTACGGATATGTGTACCTTTACACCCCTAGGTTACAACTTTTCAATGATTATTATGCAAGGTTATCATGATTGCATCTTTAATACAAGTGTACTTTTATGTTAGCATGTATAATTACATGGTTTTAAATCACTTATAGTTTCAGCACTTTTTAAATAGAATGATTTATAGACAGAGAGAGATTATGCTTTTCCCTGTTTGCCACATGGATCTTCCAGAGTCAGATCGGCACCACCCTTGATTTCAATCACTGGCAACTCTGGGGGTGTTTTGTATGCAGACAAAGGCTCAACAGAAGGTTCTACTGACCATGAAACTAATCATTCATGCTTTGCTGTTGTCAATTCATGCCATTAATGATAATAATAATAATAATAATAATAATAATAATAATAATAATAATAATAATAATAATAATAATAATAATAATAATAATAATAATAATAATAATAATAATATAATAATAATAATAATAATAATAATAATAATAATAATAATAGCTTGGATTTATACAGAGCCTTTCATGAAACCCGAGGACACTTTACAAAGCAACAGAAATACAAAAAATAAGTTCACACACACGGTTCAGCAGTGTTATGAAACATGTCCTGAATGTTTTGTGATGTTTCTATAAAAAAAAAAATTGTGATTTGTATTACGCCACGACCACCTTTAGCATTTGTAAATTAAAACCATGCAAATTAAAACCATGCAAATTAAACCACACATCTTGTGTGGGACTGGAAACTGGTTATTGGCTACTGGATTATGATGATGACACAGTAGGAGAAGGAGGAAAAGAATGCGAAAATAATGCTTTTACGGTAACTGTTTTTGATTTAGTTCCGCCTGCATGACCCACATACTTTCTTAACCACAGGTTGGTTCTGCATTCTCTTCACATCCTGATACTGGCAATAGACCTTTTCTAACTTTCTAAATGGTCCCTTTGTTAGGGATTGTAATGCAACCCCAATTGCACGACACAGACAGGTCATCAGAGTTAGCCAAAAACAGGGCATTATTTATTTCACAGGGAAAAATGCAGCACTGACCCTTTAAGGGTGAAATACACTAGAGTCCATGAACAACAAAAAAGCGGCACTGTCCCTTTAAGGGAGAACTCAAAATACACAGGTGAATCTTCTAGAGTCCATGAATGAAATGAAAGTTCTGAGTCTGGTCCTGTTCAGACTCACCAGAACACTTGCCGACGGGCAACACAGCAAACAGGGGTCCATGAAAAATGAGTGAGAACATAGGTATCCTCCCATGGAAGCATAGAGAGCGAGGACGATGCCTCACACCACAGAACACTGCCGATGGACACTCAGCAAACAGGGACCCACGAAAAAGTGTGAGCAGTTCCTTGAGCTGTTAAGCTGCACCTCCCGCTGGTCGGGCCCAGACCCGCCCGGGGTGATAGGCACAGTGAAGCTATGTCAGGCGGTTACCCTCCTCCCTCAGCAGGAGTATCTTGTGTGGGGGAAGCTACCAGCCAGTGCACATGTGTCTCCTGGGAGTACGGTCATTGTGGAGCCCACCTCAGCGAGGTCGGCCCCTCGCAACATCATAGTGGGGAGAGTAGTGACTCCCATGTGGGGCGACCGCTGGGTCCCCATGAAGGTCTTGAACCCGACACAAAGCCCCATCACGCTCCGTTGTAATGCCAAACTGGCTGATGTCTCACCTTGCCTTGCTGTTGAAGATCTGTCCATCACTCAGGGCCTGTGTCAGCAGCAGTCTGGTGTCTCCAGCTCCTCCGCCTCCCCTCCTGGCTCCTCCGCCTCCTCTCCTGGCTCCTCGTTAGATGCTGAGCAGATGTTGGTCGACTGTGGACTGGAAGACGTGAACATCAAGTCATGTGAGGTGTCTCCTGATGGGAAGAATAGGCTAGCTGACCTACTGGTGACATATCAAGATGTCTTCTCCAAGGACAAGCTGGACTGTGGAGAAGTCAAAGACTTTGTGCACCGTATCCACCTCTCAGACGACGTCCCTTCCGCCTGCCCTTTAGGCGTGTCCCCCCAGCTGACTATCACAAACTGAGAGAGGTGTTGACTGAGATGGAGGTGAAGGGGATCATCTCCAAGTCGATGAGCGAGTATGCCTCACCTCTGGTCATGGTGTGGAAGAAAAATGGAGACCTCAGGATCTGTACAGATTTCCACTGGCTCAACGCAAAGACCGTCAAAGATGCTCATCCGTTGCCCCATCAATCCAACTGCCTTGCTGCCCTTGGTGGGAACGCTTTCTTTAGCACCATGGATCTGACCTCAGGGTTCTACAACGTCCCTCTCCATGTGTCTGACCGGTGGTACACTGCCTTCACAACACCACTGGGCTTATACGAGTACAACAGACTCCCACAAGGCCTGTGCAACAGTCCGGCATCTTTCATGCGTATGATGCTCGGCATCTTTGGCAACCTCAACTACTCCAGCCTCTTGTGCTACTTGAACGACTTGCTGGTGTTTGCGCCGTCTGAGGAGGAGGCGCTGAAGCGATTGGAGGTGGTCTTCTGCAGACTCAGAGTGAACAACCTCAAGCTCTCACAGAAGAAATGCAACTTCTTACAGAGGTCGGTCAGGTTCCTGGGTCATGTGGTCGATGCCAGTGACCAAGAAAAGGTCTCCGTCATCTCTGGCTTCCAGAGAGAGGATCTGATGGAGTCTGATGGCCGCACTCCCGCTCAGAAGAGAGTAAGATCCTTCCTCTGCATGGTGTTGTATTACCAAAATTTCATTCATGGCTGCTCCAGTATAGCCAAGCCCCTCTTCGCCTTGACAGCTGGCCAGAAGAGAAAAGGGAAGACCAGTGCTGGTCGTACGAGAGCTGGTATGTTCCGGAAGCTGACTCCTGAGGACTGGACTCCCGCCTGTGAGACTGCGTTTGAGGAGCTCAAGAGGGCGCTCGTCAACTGTGTAGTGCTGGCTCACCCGGACTTTGAAAGGCCGTTCATCCTATCCACTGACGCGTCGCTGGACGGTATTGGAGCAGTGCTCTCTCAAGTCCCTGTCGGGGAGGAGAAGGCCAGACCAATCGCCTTTGCGAGCAAGTCCCTCAGCCGCAGTCAAGCAAACTATCCTGCCCACAGACTGGAGTTCCTGGCCCTCAAGTGGTCAGTGTGTGACAAATTCAGTCACTGGCTCAAGGGTCACAAGTTCACTGTAAACTGATAATAATCTGCTCACATACATCATGACCAAGCCTAAACTTGACGCATGCAAGCAGCGCTGGGTGTCCAAGCTGTCCCCCTACTGCTTCGACATCAAGCATGTGCCTGGAAGGCTGAATACAGTGGCCAATGCACTGAGCAGAGATCCCTTCGTGAGGCCGCTCAGCCGGCGTCTCTTGGCCGAGCCTTACTCTGCTCTTCTGGAGCAAGTGTGTGATGTGGAGAACGGGGGGGTGCAGGATATCTTTCGTCTAACATGCCAGCCCCAAGCTCTAGAGACCCCTCCTGTATGTGCAGTTGCTGGTGTGTCCATGTCGGCAGATGAGACCTCCACGGTGCTTTCCTCCCAGGAGGACTGGGACTCTGCACCAAGACACAGGGCAGTATCTATGGCGGGCCACCTGTCCACTATTGCCACTGCCGACCACGACATAGTCTCCTCCTTGTCGTTGGCCGATCTTCAGGCCCGCCAGCGAAAAGACGCCACCGTCTCCAGAGTAATTTTTTAGGTCGAGAGGGGCCGCAGACCCTCCAGACGCGAGCCCTGCTATGAAAATCAGCCCGCCTTGAGGATGCTGAAGCAGTGGGAGAGGCTCGCTATGCAAACTGGCATTTTGTACATGGTTACAAAGGACCACATGACCAGGCACAAGAGGTTCCAGTAGGTTCTACCTGAGTCCTTGAAGTCGGAGGCGCTGTCTGGAGTGCATGACTTGGCTGGTCACCAAGGTCAACCTAGAACACTGTCTCTCGTACGTCAGCGTTTTTACTGGTATGACATGGAGAAGGATGTGCGGGGCCATGTGAGGAACTGTCCCAGATGCGTACTCAGCAAGACTCCAGAGCCGGCAGCCAGAGCCCCTCTGGAGAGCATAACAACCTCTGCACCGCTGGAGCTGGTGTGCATCGACTTCTGGTCAGCTGAAGATAATAACAAGTCGTGGATGTTCTGGTCATAACTGACCACTTTACAAAGCTGGCCCACGCCTTCCCCTGCAAAGACCAAACCGCGAAGAAGCTGTGGGACAACTTCTTCTGTGTGTATGGCTTCCCACAGCGCCTGCATTCTGACCAGGGAGCGAACTTCCAGAGTGAGTTGATGGCGGAACTGCTGGAGTTAGCAGAGGTCACGCAGTCCCGGACCACTCCGTATCACCCTATGGGGAATGGTGGCACTGAGAGATTCAATCGGACCCTGGGTGGAATGCTGCGCTCCCTGCCATCAGAGTCTAAACACAGATGGCCCCAGATGGTCCAGAGCCTGACCTTCGCCTACAATTGTACACAGCATGAGACGACTGGCTTTGCCCCCTTTTACCTGATGTTCGGGAGGGTCCCACGTCTGCCAGTTGATCTGCTGTTTAAGAATGTGCTCCAGGACGAGGTGGTCTGTGACTATGATGCCTATGTAGAATGTGCTCCAGGACGAGGTGGTCTGTGACTATGATGCCTATGTGAAGTCCCTGGCGGCCAATCTCCAGTCTGCTATGCTTTTGGCCCAGAGGCACACCTCAGTGGAACAGGGGCATCAGGCCGACCAGTACAACAAAAAGATCAAGGGCTTGCCCCTCTCCGTGGGTGATCGGGTCCTGGTGGCGAACAAGGGTGGCAGAGGAAAGCGGAAGCTGGCAGACAAATAGGAGCCGGATGTCTACACCGTCATCGCTTCCAGACCACAGTGCCACATATATCGGATCAGTGACCGGACTGGACGGGAGAAGACAGTCCACAGGAACCTCCTGCTTCAGGTCAACTTCCTCCCCTTGGACGGGTCGTTTGATGCTGGTCTACATAAAAGTGACTGTAGCACATTTAGTATAGTATTGCAGTTTATCATAACAGAATATAGCAAAGCATTACAGTATAGTAATATAGTATATATAGTATATATATAGTATAGTATATATATATATATATATATATATATATATATATTCTTTCATTTATTTGCATTTATTTTAAATTTGTTGGACCTTATGGTGTTCTTGTTCTGTTCTTGACTTATTGTTATGTTTCTTCTTGACTTGTTTAAAGAAGACATGTACGGCCCATGCGGACATTAACGTGTGTTGTCGGGCCTTACAAATAAATTTGATTTGATTTGATTTATATATATTATAGAATAATAATATATTAAAATAACAGTATATAAAATAATATTGTATATTACTGTATACCAATATAATATAGTCTAGTTACTTTAGTATAATATAGTATAATTTAGTTATAGTATAATAAAATAAAAATAATACAATTATATAGAATAATACATGATATAATAGAACAGTGTACTATAAATATATAGATACATGTGTGTGTGTGTCTGTGTGTATAAATGAATGAACCTCAGTAAATATGTAATTTAACTGATATACACAACATTTATTTATTTATGTTAATTTAATTGTGTTTATGTTTTAATTTCTGCAAAATAAGTATGTACATTTTGTTTGGTTTGGTAAACATTGCGCTATGAACAGTCTATCAGTGTACTGTATGTGTGTAGGGGCAGGTACAATATTGAGCCTTCTTCTTCCTGTTCCTTTCGGCCATGGAGTTTAGTGGATCATATTAAGTCAATATGTACTGAAGACACTGTTGGACTGTAACAATTCCATGTACAAATAAATAAAAATTAAATGAAATGAAAATGAAAAATAGCTTGATCATTGATTGATGGAGTAATATGGGGTTCTTAACCTGATAAATCAAAAGGATTTATCTTAAAATAACGTATATTTTTACATCTATGCAAATGTATATTGTGGTGGAATTTTAGCAAAAAATTACCCAGTTGGAACTGTGAACGAATGCTTACTTGAATCAAGGATAGAAGCTGATAAGCTAAATGTATTATCTGTGTACAGAGTCTCACTTCAGTTTACAAGGTGTAGCTGAAAAGAGTTTAAATGCAGAGACAGGATACCGCATACCGGGGGTGGGGGGCAAAAATGCAAACCTGCCATTTCTAACTGGAAACAAGCTTCCTGTGTTGCCCTGGCAACGGGCAGTTTTATCATTATATTTGACGTAGCAGGATGTGTAGGGGACTGGAAATAACACCTGTGTATCTCCTTGCATCTTTACGAAGAAATATAGAGCAGAAAAACTTAGGCAATTTCCACAGAAGTGCATTGTAGACATTTTCTGAGCAGGGTTAAAGAGCAAATACAATTTTTTCCTATCACAATATGTAATATTTGTAACTTGAAGTAATAGAATAGAAGTAATGAATACAGAAACAGTTATTTAACAATATGTAAAGGAGTAGTTGCATTTATTTTACATTACATTATATTTACATTTATACTTTGGCCCTTTGAGGGCTACCATGCTGATGTGGCCCTCTGTGAAATATAGTTTGACACCCCTGCCCTAACCCTATCAAAACAGCAGTCAAAGTGTATATTTTCAGCACTGTTTGTTTACCAATGGATTTTAAAATCTTCACGCATTGTACCGGTAAACGGACGTTTTAGACGCGAGGACAGGAAGCCGCCATGAAATCACTGTAGTCGTATTAACGTATTAACTAAATCATTTGAACAAAATAAAAAGCAGCAGCACTATTGCATAACTGAGTCATGTGTGCTATGGGGGGGGGGGGGGGTGCGGCAGTATCGGATGGGTATCGGTATTTGTTACAAAGGATCAGATTAAACCGAATATATATATTTATTTATTGATATATATTGCATAGTATTTGTATATCGTTTGATATCCCCTGTATATTCCTTGTACATATACACGGAATATCCCTTTAGCCCAGACCATAATAGTTCATTCTCCTATTGGACAGCGGTCCACCGGCGCCAGGGACCGACCTCCGGAGCCAGGTTCAAAGTCACCGTCAAGATGTGTCTGGACAAGCCCGGCCTTGCCCAGGGATACGCGACAGAAGTGAGAGTGGAACTAGTTTGTTCACCGTGCGTATAAATACGGCGCAGGTGAATGTAGAAGCCCCTTAGCCCCTTACCTCCTTACCCTTCGTCCATTTAGTATGTTACCGATAAGTTGAAGCCTCACCCACGATACAACGTGCGGTGAAGTATGGCCTGTTTGGCCTCAGAATAGAGCATCGAGACCGCGTGCAAATTAATAACTGAATTGTCAGAGTTTGGCGCTATACCGTCGAGTGCGACATATTTCTATTAAGTCTTTAATAGTCTATTTGTGTATAGTGTATCGTGCGGTGAGAATTCTACAGTGACCAGCATCTCCAACGCTTTCTCGTATTAGCTAGAGTTCTTATCCAGGCTGGGCCGACCGCATGGCGCTTTCACCCGAGGAGACCTAGACGAGAGCCGTATGGACATGTACACTGGATTAATCTACCCGACGACTACATAGCCCTTTGCGGCTGGAATATATTTGCTTTGGTCCTGTGATTTATGGAGCGGATAATCGCAGACGCCTGCACGTGTTGGATTTACCCCAAGAGGAGTCAAGTCGAGTCGGCGCCCAGAGAGCCTGAGGCCGACTAGCTTTCTTCCCTGTGGAGCTACAGTCTACAAGAGAACCAAGCTGTATTCGTCTGTGGATCAAGAGGCTACTGCACCGGCTTCTGTACCTGAAGTCTCCCTAGTCATCGTTGACCAGACGTCCTACTACCGACAGATCTTCTACCCCCCCTGCTGGCTTACAACCAGTGGGAACCCCTTCCAGTATCTTCCGCTATATTACTAGTGCACCATAGATATAATTCCCTCAGATTCAGGTTGTATAATTACCTCCTGCGTAACCAGAGAATGGACATTCGTTATTGATTTGCCTACGCATACTCTTTTGCCTTACAAGTGCATTCAAAGAATAATGTAAAGTATCCGATGTACCTTTTGCTCCATTAAATACTTGATTAATACCTTTGACTGGAACCGATTTCATTGTGGGAAGTGTTCATCATATTCATATATCGTGTACTGTATGGCCAGTAATTAAAGTACATAAAGCGGTAGTGGTTTAATGATACCATACTTATCAATACAGTCAGGGAATTGTACCCCTCAGTTACAATTGGTCCTTCGAGCCGGAGGGTAACTAGTGTAATATTAATATAGCGGTATTAATATTGACATGGCCTATGATGAACACTCCACAAAACGGTTCTCCTAAAGTAGATCGCCCGCAGCGTAGACGGCAGACACCTCAGTACTTAGAGGATTACGTTGCCAATATACTACCTAGCCTTCTACAGACGGTAAACGCGGAAAAAGTAGATAGTAAAATTATGTCCGACCCTATCGCCCAGGTTACCCCGCCAATAGAGGCCCTAGTGGGTTCTAATGTAACTGACCAAGCTCACGGTAGGGACCAGGAGGGACCTGACACGACTTTACCCCCCGCCAAGACCGAAGAAGTAGTCCCCGGAGAGCTCCAGGATAAAGACGGCTCTCCAGGGATGGAACTCTACCCGCTACAAGAAGAAGAGACCCCGGAGATGGATCTCCAGGACTCGCCACAGGAGAGCAGATCTCCAACGAGTACTGCCGGGAGCGGATCACCCCAACCAGCGTCTTCCCCCAGCGGGGCGGACAAGATGCTGGCACAGGCATTCCTCGCCAGCCTAGCAGCCTCTACAGAGCGCGATCGACTCCAAGCACAGATGCTTAGCGAGCGCGAACATTCTTCCATGGAAAGAGAACGTCTTCAAGCGCAGCAACGGAGCGACGAAGATCGTATACGTCTAGAGATTAGACGCCTTCGGACGGAAGAGAATATGGTAAGAGACCGGGCAGAAGCAGAGCGCGCCGCCGCCGAAGCAGAGCGCGCCGCCGCCGAAGCCCAGCGCGCCGCTGCCGGTGCCCAAAGAGAAGCAGAGCGCGACATCGCTCTCACCAAGCGCGAAGCCGAGCGCGACCGATTACAAGCGCAGATAATGGAGCAGCTGATCGCCAGGGCGACACCCCCTCCCTCCGCACGGGGTTCCAGGGCCTCGTCAAGACACGGGTCAAGGGCACCCTCCCCTACCCGATCAAGCGACCCTGAGCCCGACCACCAGAGAGAGCCTATACCCCCCTCCGAACTCCTTCCCCGACCGGTCCACGCGAGGACCAGCTACAAGGAAGAAACGGTCTACACCGCGGAGAGGCTAAATAGACGACTACAGGATCTAGAGGACCTGCCAGAGCAAGAAGAAGAGGGAGAGGAGGAGAGTCAAGCCCGACAGCAGCACAGAACTCCACAGGACCAGGAGGTCCAGTACAGCCCAGGCTCTACCCCCGCGGCTCTGCGCTACAGACCCCCGACTCAATTCACGGGTGAGCTTGACGCACGACCAGCCCCGAGGAATAGCACCTGGATACGCGGGCCATGGTACCCAGCAGGTACCAGCCCACCAAGAGGCGTAAGAGGAGACTCGCCTAGGAGGCCTCTCTTCCAACGCTCACCGATGTGCCAGCCATCCATGGCATCATACATTGGCACACCGACGTTTCCGGACTTCACCCACGAGAACAGAGCACAGTACACCGAGCTACGAATGTGCTTAGAGACAATGATGTCCGATGTAGCAGACGAACCGTACAAGTATGCTATCCTACTGAAGCACCTCAAGGTGCCCTGAGCGCACAATATAGCGCTGGCCTATGCCACCTCTACTACCCCATACACAGCGGCTCTAGCAGCACTCGACCAAAGATATGGACGCATATGGGATTACGTAATACAAGAGATAAGGCATATCGACCGCCTACCCCCAGCCACAGACAATCGCTCACTAGATGACCTGTCTATCAAGGTACAATCCCTGGTAGGGATGCTGGGGGCGCAAAGAGAAAAGGGTATGCACGAACTGTACGCAAACTCTAATGTCGAGAGGATTTTAGAGAAGCTTCCGCCCGCCCGACAAGAGCGCTTCAGGCGGCAAAGAGACCACCGTGATCCTAACGGTCCCGAGCCATCCCTCCTAGACCTAGCCGACTTCCTAGCGAGAGAAGTCAACAGCCTACGGTTGGATACGTTCATGCGGAGCACCCCAAGCTCCAGAGAGGGACCTAGGAGAGCAAACGATGGCCGAAGATTGGTGACCGTCATGCACCAATCAGAACCAGTACCGAGCAGCAAGAACCACAGTACCCCCTCGATGAAAGAGAAGTGGAAGATGGTGTGCCCGTACTGCGAGAAAGAACACTGGTTGTCACAATGTGACACATTCAAGAAGATGACCGCCGACGAGGTGGGTCAATGGATAAAGTCCAACCGACGCTGTTACCGATGTGCGCGCAGTCACATGGCAGCCGACTGCCGCTTAAAGAAGAGGTGTAGTCGGTGTGACGGAGCCCACCTAGATGTCCTACACGACAGTAACAGAAGAAAGCCCACACCCTCAAGCAGCACAAAGGCAAGTGTTATGTACATTGACCCCGCCAGCAGCGGGGGCGCCCGAGTGCTCTTAAAGGTGGTCCGCGTAACACTGAGTTACCAAGACAAGGTCATGGACACTTACGCCGTCCTTGACGACGGGTCAGAGAAGACCCTTCTCCTCGCGTCCGCTGCGGCCCAGCTGGGGCTGCGGGGGAGCGAAAACCAGATGACGATTCGGACAATAAGAAGAGATCTAAAGACGATAAAGGGCGAGAATGTCTCCTTCACTATCGCAGCAAGCGGGCAGCCAGAGAGACGGTATAGGATTACTAATGCTTTCACCAGCCAAGAAATAGGCCTGTCGCAGTATACCTACCCCATCGCCAAGCTGATGGATATATATGTGCACCTGCGTCAACTACCTATCCCGCTCATAGACGGCGCCACCCCGACCCTGCTGATAGGCTCCGACCATGCAGACCTCATAGTCCCGATAGACCGGGTCCACACAGGGCCCAGAGGCTGTCCTGCAGCAGTCGAGACCCGCCTAGGATGGACATTACAAGGCCCCCTCGCTAAGTCTCTTAACCGAACAGCAGCCACTAGCTGCCTCCACTCCAGAGTGACAGAAGAAGACACCACCCTCCTACAGCATGTCGAGAGGCTATGGACACTAGAGACAATGCCCTTTAAGAACGAAAAGAAAGACATTCGTTCCAAGGAAGACATTTACGCCATAGCACTCCTCGAGCAAGGGACAAAGAGAGTCAAAGTCAACGGAGTGATGAGATACGCAACTCCACTCCTGAGGCGAGAGGGTATGCCCACCTTCCACGCCCCAAAAGAAGCGACGGAGCGGTATCTATTGAACACAGAGCGGCGCCTAGCCAGAGACCCCGCTCAAGAGACTGTGTACCGCGCTGAGATTAACAAGCGAATCACAGCGGGACACATAAAGAAAATTGACTGGCGACGTCGTGCGCTGCTCCGCGCCTCCCTGATCAAAGACGGCTTTGATCTCCGGCAGCGGGCCAGCAGCGACCCCCCAGTATTGCGCAGCCTCCCCCCAGAGGACAAGCCCCTGCTGCGGTTCCTATGGAGAGAGAGGATCGGGGATGAGCAACCAGCCATCTATCAATGGGAAGTCCTCCCTTTCGGAACCACATGCAGCCCATGCTGTGCTACGTTTGCACTGCAAAAACACGTCGCAGAGGACCCAGCAGCTGATGAAGAGGTCCGAAAAAGTGTAGAAAATAGTTTCTACGTGGACAACTGTATGCAAAGCGTCTCGACGCCAGAAGAAGCCGAGGCCCTTCTACTCAAGCTCCGCGCCTCCATGATCAAAGGCGGCTTTGATCTCAGGCAGTGGGCCAGCAGCGACCCGCAAGTATTGCGCAGCCTCTCCCCCGAGGACAAGGCAGCAAGCAGCGAGACCTGGATGGCGAACATCCCAGGAGAAGCCCAAGAAATGACATTAGGACTGGTCTGGCGCTTCAAAACAGACTCGCTCCATTATAAACACACACCCCTGACCAAGGAGCAGGGAAGGTCGACTGCACTACCGACCACCAGACGGAGTGTATACAGAACACTCGCCAGACAATATGACCTTACATATACCTTACACCACCAGGGCAAAGATGATTGTAAGAGCGTTATGGGACAAGGACCAGGGCTGGGACGACCCCATACCCGAACACCTTGCATCCACATGGAGAGAGTGGGAGACGGAACTCAGCTCACTCCCAGGTGTTAACATACGCCGCAGCTACTTCCCACCCACAGTGAGGCCGGAGACGTGCCAGATGGACCTGCACGTTTTCAGCGACGCCTCCGAAGTAGCCTACGGCTCGGTGGCCTACTTGCGTGCCCGAGAGGAGGGAGGAGAAATACATACTGCCTTCATCCTGGCCCGCTCAAGAATAGCCCCACGAAAGCAACAATCTATCCCGCGTCTAGAGCTCTGCGCAGCCCTAGCAGGAGCGCAACTCGCCACGTTAATCCAACGTGAACTCACCATTCCGGTGCAAAGAACAATCTTGTGGTCAGACTCCACGACAGTACTCACATGGATCCGGTCTGATTCGTGCAGATACAAGGTCTTCGTGGGAGTCAGAGTCACAGAGATTCAAGATTTAACAGAAGTAGCAAGCTGGAGGTATGTGGACACAAAACACAACTCAGCTGACGTCATCACCCGGGGAATGTCCCTGGATGACCTCACCCGTCACAACCTATACAGTGACGGGCCAGAGTTCCTCAAGCTCCCGGAAGAAGAGTGGCCTACACCCACCCCACGGGAAGCGAGTAAAGAGGAGGCAGAAAACAAGAAATCTATGTTCTGTGGATTGAACACACTCGTCTCCACAGACCCCGACATAGACGATTGCCTCACCCTAGAGAGTGCGCAGCTAAAGACATTCCTGTGGCACCACCCAGAGGTTCAGCTCACTACTGACATTACTGCAACTGACTACGAAGAAGCGGAACTTCTTCTACTACAACGAGCCCAGAGAGACTCGTTCCCCGATGAGCTAGACTGTCTACAGGGAGCAAAGCCCGTCCCATCAGACAGCAGACTGCTCCACCTAGCCCCCGAGAACGACGCCCATGGTCTCATCAGAGTGGGTGGTCGTTTGCGGAGAGCCCCAGACTTACCGGATGACGTCAAGTACCCGATAGTCCTAAACAGCCGACACAAGGTCACAGAGCTGATCATAAAGAAATACGACGAGGATGTGCATCACGCCGGGGCAGAGAGAGTCTTCGCGGAGATCAGACGTCGTTATTGGATACTGCAAGGGAGAGAAGCAGTGCGGCGCTTCCAGCGAACCTGTCTAGACTGTCGTAAGTGGCGAGCGCAGCCCAGTATACCCCGGATGGCTGACCTACCTCCCTGTCGCCTCCGACTCGGCGACAAGCCCTTTCACTCCACCGGTATGGACTGTTTCGGCCCGCTGTATATAAAGAAAGGAAGAGGCACCGAGAAGCGGTGGGGTATTGTATTCAAATGCATGACCACCCGAGCGATGCATATAGAACTCCTTCCAACCATGAGCACAGACTCATTCCTTATGGCCTTCCGAAGATTCACATCGCGGAAAGGTAAACCGTCTATATTGTTGTCTGATCACGGGACAAACTTCAAAGGCGGAGAAAGAGAGCTGAGAGAGAGCTTCCAAGCTATGGGCCCAGAACTTAAGACCCACCTCGCTCCATACCAGATTGACTTCCAGTTTAATCCCCCGAACGCACCTCACTTCGGTGGAACTTGGGAACGAGAAGTACGTTCTATAAAGACAGCCCTGTACGCCGTGCTTGGGGCCCAGACCGTGGCGGAAGAAGTCTTAATGACAGTCCTCACGGAGATTGAGGGAGTATTGAACTCAAAGCCCCTCGGTTACGTCTCAAGTGATGTAGCAGATGTCGACCCAGTCACCCCCAACACACTCTTGATGGGGCGGCTGGACCCCGCGCTACCACAGACAATGTACAGGCCTGAAGAAGCGAACGGCCGAAGAATGTGGAGGTACAGTCAAGTACTGGCTGACAAGTTTTGGAACAGCTTCCTACTCCACTACCTACCGTCTCTACAGACCCGCCAGAAATGGGTGAAAGAGAGAGAAAATTTGACAGAAGGAACAGTCGTCATGATTATCGACCAGTCACTACCCCGAGCTATGTGGCCGACTGGCCGCGTAAGCAAAGTGATCACCGGTGCCGACGGAAAGGTCCGAGCAGCCGAAGTGCTCGTCCAAGGGCGGACCTACACCCGACCCGTGGCGAGGCTAATAGAACTGCCAAGGCTCCCCGATACCATCGATGACGACCATGACCCCATGACTTTGTGAACTGACCGATCCCTCACAACAGACATTGAGTAGTGGACAGTGCGGTTAATCTGTCTCTGCTTAGCTAATTAGGTGGGACTAATTAGGGGGCGGCTGTTACAAAGGATCAGATTAAACCGAATATATATATTTATTTATTGATATATATTGCATAGTATTTGTATATCGTTTGATATCCCCTGTATATTCCTTGTACATATACACGGAATATCCCTTTAGCCCAGACCATAATAGTTCATTCTCCTATTGGACAGCGGTCCACCGGCGCCAGGGACCGGCCTCCGGAGCCAGGTTCAAAGTCACCGTCAAGATGTGTCTGGACAAGCCCGGCCTTGCCCAGGGATACGCGACAGAAGTGAGAGTGGAACTAGTTTGTTCACCGTGCGTATAAATACGGCGCAGGTGAATGTAGAAGCCCCTTAGCCCCTTACCTCCTTACCCTTCGTCCATTTAGTATGTTACCGATAAGTTGAAGCCTCACCCACGATACAACGTGCGGTGAAGTATGGCCTGTTTGGCCTCAGAATAGAGCATCGAGACCGCGTGCGAATTAATAACTGAATTGTCAGAGTTTGGCGCTATACCGTCGAGTGCGACATATTTCTATTAAGTCTTTAATAGTCTATTTGTGTATAGTGTATCGTGCGGTGAGAATTCTACAGTGACCAGCATCTCCAACGCTTTCTCGTATTAGCTAGAGTTCTTATCCAGGCTGGGCCGACCGCATGGCGCTTTCACCCGAGGAGACCTAGACGAGAGCCGTATGGACATGTACACTGGATTAATCTACCCGACGACTACATAGCCCTTTGCGGCTGGAATATATTTGCTTTGGTCCTGTGATTTATGGAGCGGATAATCGCCGACGCCTGCACGTGTTGGATTTACCCCGAGAGGAGTCAAGTCGAGTCGGCGCCCAGAGAGCCTGAGGCCGACTAGCTTTCTTCCCTGTGGAGCTACAGTCTACAAGAGAACCAAGCTGTATTCGTCTGTGGATCAAGAGGCTACTGCACCGGCTTCTGTACCTGAAGTCTCCCTAGTCATCGTTGACCAGACGTCCTACTACCGACAGATCTTCTACCCCCCCTGCTGGCTTACAACCAGTGGGAACCCCTTCCAGTATCTTCCGCTATATTACTAGTGCACCATAGATATAATTCCCTCAGATTCAGGTTGTATAATTACCTCCTGCGTAACCAGAGAATGGACATTCGTTATTGATTTGCCTACGCATACTCTTTTGCCTTACAAGTGCATTCAAAGAATAATGTAAAGTATCCGATGTACCTTTTGCTCCATTAAATACTTGATTAATACCTTTGACTGGAACCGATTTCATTGTGGGAAGTGTTCATCATATTCATATATCGTGTACTGTATGGCCAGTAATTAAAGTACATAAAGCGGTAGTGGTTTAATGATACCATACTTATCAATACAGTCAGGGAATTGTACCCCTCAGTTACAGTATTGGTATCGTGCCATCCCTGGAACTGATACAACTTTGTTGTAGTTGTTTATTGTTGGATTGTTTCATCCTTGCAACTATGTTGGTGGTTATAGTGTATTGACTCTATAGAACTGTGTTGGTGTTTCGTTTTTATTCCAGACATACAACTCTGTTTACTTTCTGTTATTGACTAAAATTGTTTATCCCTGTCCAATGTGTCTACCAGGGTCCACAAAGGTGATGCCACCTAACCCTCCTTCTCGCTCTCATACATTGACAAAACCAATGATGACATGACAAGGACATGAAAATGGACATTTGTGAAATGTTCAAGTTCCTGAAGTAATGTGTATATTGCACTTTATCTTTTTTAATGTTTAATGTTTTTAACATTTGTGATATTTGAATGTTCCTGATGAAGCTTGTAACCTACCGCGCATTTCACGGTTTAACATCTTTTACTTTTGTGTTATTTGAATGAATTGAAGAATATTTTTGACTTGACCACTTGAAAATATTGTAATAAAAACGTTGTAACCAATGATTTTCAATAACTGTATTAAATTCAAATATTAATCACTGGTATACTATGCTTAAGTGGATACTATCTGTACACATTTTAAATCAGTTTTATGGGTTTTAGAGCAAAAATGGGTATTGTAACTGCATTACGAGGGAGACACTGCCATTATAGAATAAACTTGTAAAATCATGGTTTACAAAAAATGAAAGTGCACACAAGCCTGTCTTTCTTAAGCTGTATATTTAATTACTGATACTTGTTAAAATATTAGTAATGTTAAGGAAATATATACATTTTTAGATCAATTACGGTCGCCCCAAATGACTTTTTTAAGGCTGTGTCCTATTAATTCAACTTTAAAAACACTCAAATCTCTTAATTTGGGGTTTTTGCATAAATGCAAAACTTGTTAGCAGCGCGCCGCAATCATGTCAACTGTGTGGAGTTATTTTAAGCTCAAAGAGGAAAAAGGCAAAACAGCCTGTGGTGTTATGTTAATGTGTGTGCGTTAATATGACACAGAGGGTCAGACAGGTACGTGGGGCAGAGTAGACTAGGAGCGGATAATAACAGACCTGTATGATGGAGCTAACAGAATAAAGACACTCACAAACAAATACAGAGGACTCACGTGTATACTTGTGGAATAACACGACACAGCCGAGTGTAATATCTGCAACGCAAGTATTTCTAGGCGGGGCAGCAACACTGAAAACTTCAACATCACACAACACTTGCAGATTCATCATTGAAACGGAGTATGCCGAGTTCATACGTGCAACGAATGCCAAGAGGAAAAGTTTTTCCGCAGCAGCTAACGTAGCTGGAAACCATTCAGAAGCGAGAGAAACTCCCTGCAGACAGTAACAAAGCAAAGCTGATAACCGAGAAAATAACCACATTTATTGTGCTGGACAACCAGACCCTTTCTGTCTGAAAATGTAGGTTTCCGACACTTAGCCTTGCTTCGTGTTGCCAAACCGTCATTTTATCTCCGACACGGCTATCCCAAATAAGTACAATGTTGTGTTTCTTTTTCAAATGTAGTAAAGACCCCATATGTGTCAAACTCAAGGCCCGCAGGCCAAATGTGGCCCGCCATGTCATTTTATGTGGCCCGCGAGAGCTTAACCTCTTAACTGGCACCGACCCGGCCCCGGGACGTTTTAAGGATGATTTGCCCGCCGGCGCCCCACATTGGCGACCTCTAGCGGCTCGGGTGTGCATATATTTTAATACAATATATAGATCGAATTAAAGCCCTATTTGTTGTCTGTCGATAGTATACAATAGACAGAGCCATAATGGAATGGAAGCGGATATGGATCATTTTTGCATTTCGTTTTTTTACCATTTGTAGCCTACATTTCGTTTTGTATATATTTTGTATAGTGTTTGGTCTTTACTCTTTTACTGTATACAGTTTGAAGCACAATCTCAGGAGGGTCATACAGAACCAAGCATTTCACTATAATGTAGCCTACATGTACCTTATTATGTGACAAATAAAGCAAAACTTCAACTTGAACTTATTTTTCTTTTACTTGTATTTGACCAGGGAATATTTGCTGAGAAATGTTTACATTAACAAGATAAAGTGGGAAGACATTTCAGCTTCAAATAGTCACATTTATTCATATAAAACATTTAATATGGAAACCATAGCTCCTTAGCTCAGGTGAGAGAAGTTTGACTAAAATTGTGAATTATTACATGTAACATTTTTACTGTAAAACCGAATTATAATTCATGCACATTTCTTTATTCAAAATTGTGATATAAAATAGTAAATTCTTATAAGATATAAAATGTCTTAGTATAAAACCTTAATCTACTTATATCAATTCATACAATTTCCTGCAGGAATAGGGACAACGCTAGGCAGGCACATAGCAGAGACATAAACACATTGTTGTCACATTCTTACAAAAATTCAAACAAAAATGCATACAAAAAATGTAAATCCTAACTAAATGTAATATTTCTTTAATATAACTTAGATCTATGTGTTGCTTCTTTTATACAAATTTCAGCAGACATGTAACAACTAAGCTATGCCCTCAGCAGTGACATAAATACATTGTTGTCAAATTCTTAACTAGAATTCAAGTTATTCAAAGATTAAATCCTTAATTAATTCAAGAGGATGAAAGCAGCAGCACCTTCAAAACACACATTTACTACATAAACTAACTGATACTTTCTTTATTCAAATGATGTCTAAACTTTCAAAAATAGAAATACAGTAAAGAAAAAGAAAACATTTTAATAACACAATAAAGTTCTACATGAGTATAGGGGTTTGGGAAGTGTTCATGGTTCTTTAAATAACATATTTATTGCATATGTTTCATATTTATGTACACTGTAAAGGTTGAATAATCAGTAGAATGGTCTGTACAAATTAAACACGATAATATACTGTATGTTTAAGATAATATCACAGCCCTTAGTTAACAGTAACAACATAACTCTTGTTAAATATTTGCTCTGGAGATTACTAGTTTACAGCATTTCTATATTTTTCCTGATGACTGTACTCAGTTGTGTAAGCAGCTTTTTAATACAAAGAAAGTGTCATCACTTCCCAACATCAGAGAGGATGGAGGAAACAGCTCAGACTTAAAGGAAGACGCCAACAGTATGGGACATGTGCTCACCGTCTTCTCCAGAGTCAGACAAGAAGATAGATACCAGTTTCCCTCTCTGTACGTTCAGTAGAAAGCTATGCAGCTGCAAGATAGCCTAGCTTAGCACAAATGAACGGAAGCGATTATGAACCACTAGCCTATAGCTTGAAAACCTACAGGAGAGGTGTTTTTGGTGGATAGCTTTCTACTGAGCATGCTGAGAGGAAATTGATATCCATCTGCTTGTTGTCTGACTGTGGAGAAGACGGTAAGCACATTTCCCATAATGTTGGCGTGTTCCTTTAAGTTACTAGAAGGAGGCAAAATATCGGATGGACTGCCCTGAGGAAAAGTGCAAAACCCGTTCGAGGTAAATAACAGCAGCACTGGGCGGCAGCAGCTGTGTGGAAGTTCTCTCCTAAATTAGATCCTTAGTAACTACTAGTTAGTTATTTTTTTTATCTACTTTTTCTCCTCCTTTTTTCTGTGATTTTTTCTCCCATCCCAATTTACCTCTTGTGCCAATTCTCCCTCCCCTGTCCTGATCGTTGCTCGCATATGCCCCCCACTGGCCGGTTGTAGGGAGGATAGAAGCCTTGCATCACATGTCCCCTCCGATACATGTGGAGGCAGCCAGTCACATCTTTTCATCTGCCAGCGCGGACTCTCATTGGCGAGGTGTAACGTGTGGGAGGCTCACACTACCCCCCGCCATTTCCTGTCTCTGCTGTGCAGGCGCCCCAACCGACCTGTAGGAGTCGCTGTTCACAACGACCAGACTACCACCCTTCGACTTCCCACCCGCTAACTGCCAATTGAGTTAGTATGACGGCCGGGCCAATCCGGAGGCAACGCCGACAGCCGGAGTCGAACCCGGTGTCTCTTGCGTTGGTGACGAGCGCGATGTCCGCTGCGCCACCCAGCCGCCCTCAACTACTAGTTAGTTTGTAACTAAGGACGCTTTCACACCAAATTGCTTTTGAAAATGGTGATGAATCAAAAGTGAAATTTGTATTGATTGGGACATTGCCAGTGGCGTGTGAATGTGTGAGTGAATTGGTGAATGTGAGCTTTTTTATTGGACATACATTTTAATCCCATACCTGCCAACATTATGCTGTGCAAAAATGGCATCAAACTCGCAGGAATATTTATTCCATTTTGGTAGTTTTGTTCTTTGTCAGAGGCACACAGGCACAGAGATGTGGGTTGCCAGGATGTGCAGGAATAATTAAGCATAGCGTATGAAGAGGATAAAAAGGTTTATCAGTCTAATCTGGCAACACATCCCCCCTACAAACCCTGATTGCATAAATGTTATTATAAAGCCTAATTAAAAACCTTTGGGAGATTATATATGTGGATACATAATGTGCTCTCGACCATGGCTTGCACAAATGTGATGAAAATGAAATGCTATATGTTCATGGTCAGTAATTAATTATGCGGCAGAATTATGCATGCAAGGTATTTCTTTAGTATTTTTTTTTCTTTTTACATTTCTTGGCTATTTTTGAAAATAATATTATCATCACACATTTGGAAATATATGGGAAATGTCATATATATGGGTCTTTTCCTGCTTTGCTTTCACACCTCAAAACGAACCGCTGCAGGGTTCACTTGGAGGCGATCCGAGACCGTCTCAAACAGGCGGCCCAGGGTGCGGTTGTTTGGTACGGACCTGAATTCACCAGCACACCAGCTCAAATGAACCACACCACGGGGGTTAAACGGACTAAACCGGACTAAACAAGGCCAGTGTGAACGAGCCCTTGATCAGCTACTAAATTAGTTTGCACAGCGATTCGTGGGGCATAATCGAACTAGTTTGAACATAAAGTTATTCGTAGGACTCGTGGCCAATCGAAGATCAGAGACAGAGTTCCAGAGCTTGATTGATCGATATTAAATTGTCATATCAATACATTACATCTCTACTAGGGAATAGTCGACTAATCGATCGGAAAAAAACTTTAAACTTGAAAGGAGCCATTGTCGACTGCCAATCTCTCAGTCGAATGCAAAACAATTTAAATGGATCATTCCATTTGGGCTGTGGGGGGTGCTTAATGTCTGATTGGGCTGTGGGGGGTGCTTAATGTCTGATTTAAGTTAAATCAGACATTAAGTACCCCCCACAGCCCAAATGGGGGATGGGGGGGGGGGGGGGGGGGGGGGGGGGGGCGTAGTCGACTGCCAGTCGATTATCGGCAAATTTGGGCCAATCAAAGTCGACTATACAAATCCTTAATCAGAGACAGACCTAATCTCTACTGGATTACTGGGTTGCAGGGCATGGCATGCTGTGTGGCATGCTGTGTGGCATCATGCCTAGTGAGTGTATTGCTGTAGCACTGTATGATTTACACCTACGCGAGGGCATGTGTAACTACTTACTTGTTGCTTAAAGCTACGTTGTAACATAACTCAAACGGTGCGAGCGCTTTTATATTATTAAATCACAGAGGATATATTCCTGGTATACTGTATGTACTGTAAATAGTTAGGATGGTTAAATACACAGGATGTATTCCTGATATATTACATTTAGTAATTTAGCTGACGCTTACAGTATATCCAAAGTGACTGACAAGTTCCGTACCACAAGTCAGCAGGAAGGGTACATACTACATAGTAAGGAATTCACATTCTAACTAGGCTAGGTTTGAACTTCCACACAGCTGGTGCCGGCCTGTGTCTGCAGGCAGAGGACGAATCCTCAACGTCAAGGAGTCGATTCCAATTCCATCTGGAGCCCAGCGACTTATTTATACTCCCCGACTTCAGAGATCTCCACTAAATCAAACGTCCAGTAGTGTGAAATCAACCTGAATTCACTGGACTACAAACAAAATATTTCCATCCCTCTCGAACACGTATACCACCCGCCCGGTCACTTCAGCTTTGTTTGTCATTCGCCGTGTTCTTCTTCTTCTTCTACTGTTATTAGTGTGGCCGGCGGTGTCTCTAGGTGTCAAAGGTCATGTTTTTGTGGTGGGGGGGGTACTGGCCTAGTCGGCACTGAGACTCCATCTCCTCCACCCAGGCCATGTTCCAGTCCCAGAGGGGCATAGGCTCCAGGTCGCCGTAGCAGTCGTCCCCCCCGTCTCCCTCGCGGCTCGCTGGGAACAGGGCGCTGAGCGGAGAGGCTGGAGGAGAGAAGTCTATAGAGGAGAGGAGAGGAGGGGAGGAGAGGAGAGAGGAGAGGATGAGAGATGAGAAGAGAGGAGAAGAGAGGAGAAGTGAAGAGAGGAGAAGTGAAGAGAGGAGAAGAGAGGATGAGAGACGAGAAGAGAAGAGAGGAGAAGTGAAGAGAGGAGAAGAGAGGATGAGAAGAAAAGAGAGGATGAGAGACGAGAAGTGAAGAGAGGAGAAGTGAAGAGAAGAGAAGTGAAGAGAGGAGAAGAGAGGATGAGAAGAAAAGAGAGGATGAGAGACGAGAAGAGAAGAGAGGAGAAGTGAAGAGAGGAGAAGAGATGATGAGAAGAAAAGAGAGGATGAGAGACAAGAAGAGAAGAGAGGAGAAGTGAAGAGAGGAGAAGAGGATGAGAGACGAGAAGAGAGGATGAGAAGAAAAGAGAGGATGAGAGACGAGAAGAGAAGAGAGGAGAAGTGAAGAGAGGAGAAGAGAGGATATGAGAAGAGAGGAGAGAGAAAGAAGAGGAGAGAGAGAGAAGAGAAGATAAGAGAAGAGAGAAGAGGGTAAGGGTAAGTAAGATACGATAAGATAATTCTTCAAAGATACACAATATACCATATTTCTTGCCACTGTACTCTTCTGAAATTATTGAATGATGCTTAGTGGTTCTCAACCTTTCAACATGTGACCCCAAAACAATAGATGCATGTCTTTTCATGACCCCCCAACATTTTCATGCAGAGACAGAATGGCGAACTCTGACCCCCAACATGGTCAAGCAGAGACATAATGGTGAACTCTGACCCCCGACATGGTCATGCAGAGACATAATGGTGAACTCTGACCCCCAACATGGTCAAGCAGAGACAGAATGGCGAACTCTGACCCCCAACATGGTCAAGCAGAGACATAATGGTGAACTCTGACCCCCGACATGGTCATGCAGAGACATAATGGTGAACTCTGACCCCCAACATGGTCATGCACCAACATAATTTGTTTCCCTGTTTCACTTGATTGATAGTTGGATGGGAGCTTTAGACTTAAAATATCTGAACCGAAGATTAAAAACATGATGATGTATTTGTTTATCTTTTTACAGCCAAGTCATCTTGCGACCAGGTTACTCCCTCCCAGCAGGTAGAGAACCACTGGCTGAGAGAAAGCTGCTGGGCTCTAGTGGCAGTAAATGGTGACTGGGGACTGATGCTGGTGCTCCCTCTAGTGGAGAAAGGTGTTCAACACAACAGGTCTCCACAGCTTCAATATGCTGGCTGAGAGAGAGAGAGAGAGAGAGAGAGAGAGAGAGAGAGAGAGAGAGAGAGAGAGAGAGAGAGAGAGAGAGAGGGGGGGGGGTGGAGAGGGAGAGAGATAAAAGTAGAAGGTGGAGACTAGAGAGAGAGATAAAAGTAGAAGGTTGAGAGAGAGGGAGAGAGAGAGGTAGAAGGTGGAGAGAGAGATAAAAGTAGAAGGTTGAGAGAGAGAGAGAGAGAGAGAGAGAGAGAGAGAGAGAGAGAGAGAGAGAGAGAGAGAGAGAGAGAGAGAAAAGTAGAAGGTGGAGAGAGAGAGAGAGAGAGAGAGAGAGAGAGAGAGAGAGAGAGAGAGAGAAGTAGAAGGTTGAGAGAGAGAGAGAGAGAGGGAGAGAAAAGTAGAAGGTGGAGAGAGAGAGAGAGAGAAAGAGAGAGAGATATATGTCTTTTTTTGGTGGATGTGTGAAGAGTCTTGCTTTTTTTTCTTCTTCTCTTGACGACAACGCCAGGTGCTAGCCCCCTGAAACCAAGCCTAATCGAATCCATATAGAATCTAATAGAATCTGGACCTTGTGAATCTAAATTGAATCAGGTTAATCGGTGCAGACACCCAGCCTGAGAAGGAGGTTCTACCTGAGAAGTCAAGTCAAGTCAAATTTATTTGTAAGGCCCGACAACACACGTTAATGTCCCCATGGGTCGGCCACGTCTTCTTTAAACAAGTCAAGAAGAAACATCACAATAAGTCAAGAACAAAACAAGAACACCATAAAGTCCAATTATTTTTTAAATAAATGCAAAATAAATGCAACGCTCCCAGACATACCCCACGCGGAGGTAAGGAACAACTCACTAAAACCTAGCAATAGGAAAAAATGCACCACAGGCAATGTGGAGGAGAGAAACCTTAGAAGGGCCGTTCAAGGGGGGATCTCCCTTCTTAGATGTCGGTGATAGTAGTGTTGCTATAAAACAGGCGAAACAGTTGGTAAGCATGCACTCATGTGTGTAGTGAAGCGCCGATTTTGAAAGATTAAAGATAGAGCTGATAGCGATAGCAACTGAACATTTTGAAAGATAAAAAATAGAGCTGATAGCGGATCTATTTGAGGCAAAGGGGCGGCGCAGAGAGGGTCGCGTCCTCCCGGTCTTCATCACGGGACGTTCAACACTCCGGTCATCACTCCGAGACGCGTGATTTTTTTTTCCGTAGCCGCAGTTTGCGGAGACGCTCTCTGATTGGCCACTGACGTTTCTGGTCGTGTGACACGTGCGGCCAATCGTGTGACGCCTGTTTCTTTCACCGGTTAAGCTTGGGCGACTCTTTCGAAGTTGGTTAAGGTTAGAGTTTGTCTCAGAGCAGGGGGCGATAGAACGCCAGCCCTGAATCCAAACTCTAACCGTAACCAACTTTCGAAAGTCGCCTATAAGCTTAACCAGTGATAGAACTAGGCGTTAGGTCGTTTGCATGCTGTTCGAGGCGGAAATGGGCAAAGACACAGCGGCGTCACGCGATTGGGCGCACATGTCACATGACCAGAAACGTCAGTGGCCAATCAGAGAGCGTCTCCGCGAACTGCGGCTACGGAAGAAAAAAAAAATCACGCCTCCGAGACAGCCGGAGACAGGGAGACAGAAGAAGAAGAAGAGGGTCAGGTAGAAGGAGGCTCTATACCCGAGAAGGAGGTTCCGCTCATGGACTCGGCCGCTCCGGCCAGCAGGCGGGAGAAGGTGGAGTCGTGGACGAAGGATCCGTCGGCGGAGCTGATGAGGCTGGTCCGGGCGCTGACCGCGTCGCCGTCCTCCACCACCGAGCCCCAGCTGTTCCACAGCGAGCCCTCCCATTCGCTGCAGCACGAGGAGGGGGGCGTGCTCCGGAGGCGGGTCTGTCGGGTCAGCATGCGCCCGCCCACGTCATCCAGCTGGTCGGAGGGGAGGGGGCCGCAGATGTAGCCCAGCGTGGGGGAGAAGGGGCATGGCAGGGAGGGGGGCTGCGCTGACATGGCGCTGAGGAGACGGGAGGGAAGCTCTTATTTGCAAAGTGCATTTAACATACATATCAATATCTGAAATGAAGAGAAAAAAATTATTAACCTTTGTACTGTCTTTTACTATTATGCACTTTGCTACTACCTTGCCTATACTATTATGCTACTATGTCTATATTACTACCTAATATGTTACTATGTCTATACCACTACCTACTATGCTACTATGTCTATATTACTACCTACTAGGGCTGTCCCCGACTAAGGATTTGGATGGTCGACTATGATTGGCCAAAATTTGCCGTTAGTCGACTATTGGTTGACAAAAATAAAATAAAATAAAAAGAAAGTATAATTTTTTTTTTTTGTATCATTCCATTTGGGCTGTGGGGGGTGCTTAATGTCTGAAGGAGTCGACTGAAGGCTTCTTGTCTTCTGCAAAAGCATGCAATTGGTCCACTGATGGATACATCTTGATATTTGTCTAGTCTAGTGTGTTCATTAGATGGTGAAATCCTCTTTCAGTGCCTCTGTGCCTGTTTTCGTAGACAGTTAGCCTCTGGTATGCGCGTCATTAGCGTTAGCCATGCTTCTATGCCTCTTTTCTTTTGGAAAGAATGATAAAAAATAATAATAATAATTATACATTTTTTTTTTATATTCGACTAAGAGGTTGGCCAGTCGACTATGGTTCCTTTCGACAGATCAGTCGACTAATCGACTAATAGGGGTCAGCCCTACTACCTACTATGCTACTATGTCTATATTACTACCTACTATGCTGATATGTCTATACCACTACCTACTATGCTACTACCTACTACCTGCTATGTTACTATGTCTATACTACTATGCACTCAGGACTGTAGCACTCAAGTTCAACACAGCTTGACAACAAACAATGTTACTGACCCTTAGCTGCCAGATATGTACCCTTCCTGCTGACTTGTGGTATGGAACTTGTCAGTCACTTTGGATATACTGTAAGTGTCAGCTAAATGACTAAATGTAATACCAGGAATACATCCTGTGTATTTAACCATCCTAACTATTTACATACAGTATACCAGGAATATATCCTCTGCATTTAACCATAAATGTACTTTAGATGTGTTATTGCGCATGTGTGAGAGTCTAGAATTGCCATGAACATGTATTGTCTAGTTAGTTGTGAGACAGTGCCCATGCAGTTAGGAAGGCGGAAGCACATAACTTTTTGACCGTAGTCCATTGATCCTAGTCCTGTCTATATCCTATGAAGAAGATTAGAAGAATGACGTTGTATATTTTGTGACTGCCCAAATGAAAGTAAAGAACCTTCAAACGTATCCTGGAGTCCGTGCGTGTACATCATAGTTGTGGATACAGATTTGTATTAACCATTGGACACGAATCTGAAACCTTTTTGCTGCACGCACTGAAAACAAAAGTCTAAAGAAATTCTGCCATTACACTAACTATTTACATAAACCAGGAATATACCCTCTGTATTTAACCGTCCTAAATATTTACATATATCAGGAATATATCCTGTGTATTTAACCATCCTAAATATTTACATATATCAGGAATATATCCTGTGTATTTTACCATCCTAACTATTTACATATATCAGGAATATATCCTGTGTATTTTACCATCCTAACTATTAACATATATCAGGAATATATCCTGTGTATTTTACCATCCTAAATATTTACATATATCAGGAATATATCCTGTTTATTTAACCATCCTAACTATTTACATAAACCAGGAATATATCCTCTGTATTTAACCATCCTAACTATTTACATATATCAGGAATACATCCTGTGTATTTAACCATCCTAACTATTTACATAAACCAGGAATATATCCTGTGTATTTAACCATCCTAACTATTTACATAAACCAGGAATATATCCTGTGTATTTAACCATCCTAACTATTTACATACACCAGGAACAAAACCGTCAGTTTGCCATCAACCATTCATTGGCTCCGCCTCCCTCCGCACCAAATAATACTATTTCACCCCCGGTCTCCGCGGTGACCTCTCACCTGCGTCTCCCCATCTTCGGGCTGAGCTCCAGGTACTGGGCGACTTCCCGCGAGGTCAGCGTCGCCCCCTGGTGCTCGTTCAGTGACCTGCCGCCGTAGGAGCTGGAGGACAGGTGGCTGTAGGAGGAGGGGCAGGCGGTGCCGGTGCCGGTGGTCGGGGACCCGCGGAGCCCACCGTGGCTCAACGTGGGACAGACCGACTGGAGAGACCCTGCTGCGTCTACCGTGAGCCTCGTCGAGCGGCTGGAGCTGAGGGTGGATAGACTGTAGGAAGTAAGGACAGTAAAACAACAACAACAACAACAACAACAACAACAACAACAACAACAACAACAACAACAACAACAACAACAGTATTGTGACTAGAGATGCCGTGTGTCTTAGCCTCTTAACTCATTCAGGGCCGAGGCCTTGCCCCATCTTGCTCTAGCTATAGGCCAGGGCCCTATTCCCCCGTACCTGGTTCAACTAAGTCGATCAAAAGTCCCATTAGCCAGATTCAATTAACCCGATGTTAATTGAATCCAGGCTTTCCCTGGTTCCTCGAACGCTGATTCAGTCTCGTTCATTCGAACCAGACTTGATACTCAGTTAGCCAGGTACGAGGAACAGGGCCCAGGTTTCCATTACATAATTTCACTGTGCGTCACCTTGTTTATCTATATTCTATATTATAGCTATGGATACAATACTATGGTCATTTGACAGTAACCATCTTCTGTCCAAGATGCAAAAAAGATTTTTTTTTTCATGAATACGTTCGGACGGAATGCTGTGGTGAATATAAATATAATTTCGGAATGATCCGGGCTAATTCCTGGGAGGTCGGCTATAGGGCGCAACGTGAATTTCTAATAAAAGCATTGGCGTTTCGTCCCTGGACACGCTACTATTTCCAAATCAAATGTATATAATAGGTATTATGTCTCATCATGAATGCATGAAGCTGGATCGGTATGAAAACATTGTTGGATCATGCTGAAATTGACGTCAGATAGCCCTTACCTGTGGTCAGGGGTATTCCAAAAAGAATATTCCAATTGTTTGATCGCCATCTGGTCCATCTGATGTCCATCTGGTCCACGACATAATCCAACACAACATATCCATCGATTGTCCTGAAAACGATTCAATGCGATCGAGTGAAGCCCTAGGCTTCCCTGTACTAGAAAACTGCGCCCGGAGCGGTTTAAACGTAACACCCGGTCTGGAACAGGGTTTACTGCACTCTTGATACTGCCTACTAGCAGGATCTGGTTGGTACTGCACCCTCAGTGTCCCAGTATGCCTTTTAACGGCAACATACGGGTCCGTGACATTGAATAGAATATTAAAATAGAAAAAAAGCAAAAACGATAAAAAAACGTATATATATACACGTTAATGGCCCTTAACTCATTGACCGCCGGGAATTAGTCGTTCTAGCACTGCCACGCTTTAAAAGATAGGAGTGCATCACCTTGTTTGTAGAGCTATAACTATATTCTATATTATAGCTACGGGATAACACGCAAACGTATACATGAAATAACTTTTTTACATGTTGGACGAGAGATAGTGACTGTCAAATTAGCCCTATTATTGTCTATAATATAGAATATAGATATAGCTCTGCAAACATCGTGACGCACAGTGAAAATGCCTATCTTTTAAAGCGTGGCCCATTGACTACAGGGATGGGGATAATCGCTGGCGCTGAATGAGTTGTTAAGAAGCAACCACCTTTCCCCCGTCCCTGCTGTTATGTGGACATGCCCAATTACAAACGCTATTTGCAATTATAACAGTAGAGATTTGGTAGATGTGATCTGATCTCGCTCTCCCTGAAATGTGAGAACCAGATTTCATGGAGAACTCTGTCTGAGTGGAAAAGTGAATATAAACAAAATTGAGGTGTTTACAAGTAAACCCTGTTGAGTACCTTTCAACATTGATTTATTCTGACCAGAACACTGCAGAGAAAAATTACTATTGTTTAGAGGGGCCATTCTTCTCTGTTTTTGCTACTTTGATTGATTGAAAACTTTATTAACAGAATGGGTACAATACAGTACGGCTCAATACACACAATTGTTAAGGCGATGCAGACCAGAGAAAGACTTTCGTCTTGTTTACATCAGAGTGACAGGGTCCCCCATTTTCAATTAATCGTAACATTTATGACATACACGACATACAGATAAACAGTACTGTTTCATCCAGACATTTATGACATACAAGATATACAATACAGTTTCTAAAAGAGAGTATATACATTTGAGGGGGAAGAAACTGTACATTGGAGGGGGTTGGGTGGGGGGGTTGGATGTTTACAGGGGCCAGTTTAGAATTGCAGCCTCCCGTAGGTGCTTGACAAGTGGAACTAAACTCTAATGCTGCCATTGAGTACCTGCTTTTTTAAACTATGGGTTGGGACCCACAATGGGTCACAGGTCTTCCTCTGGTGGGTCCCCACATGACAACAGTAGTAATATGTTAGTGATGTGTTGCAATGAGCCTGGGTCACATGACAACAGTAGTAATATGTGACGTGTTTCAATGAGCCTGGGTCACATGACAACAGTAGTAATATGTTAGTGATGTGTTTCAATGAGTCTGGGTCACATGACAACAGTAGTAATATGTTAGTGATGTGTTTCAATGAGTCTGGGTCACATGACAACAGTAGTAACATGTGATGTGTTTCAATGAGTCTGGGTCACATGACAACAGTAGTAACATGTGATGTGTTTCGATGAGCCTGGGTCACATGACAACAGTAGTAATATGATGTGTTTCATTGAGCCTGGGTCACATGACAACAGTAGTAATATGTTTCAATGAGCCTGGGTCACATGACAACAGTAGTGATATGTTAGTGATATGTTTCAATGAGCCTGGGTCACATGACAACAGTAGTGATATGTTAGTGATATGTTTCAATGAGCCTGGGTCACATGACAACAGTAGTGATATGTTAGTGATATGTTTCAATGAGCCTGGGTCACATGACATCAGCAGCCTTCATGGCTCTGTCTGTACAGACACAGGTAATCCATCCTCACCCTTCCTCTGAGGTCAGACTGTGTGTATCCGAGCTGTCGTCTAAGGGCGGGGGAGGAGGGGGGCTGGGCAGCATGTCCACCAGGTGAAGGGAGGCCGAGTAGTGGAGGATTCTGGGAGATCCCACCAGCTTGACACTCTCTGGGTATCCACCTTGGCAAACACAAGCGAGGTTAATAACAAATCTCTCTCTCTCTCTCTCTCTCTCTCTCTCTCTCTCTCTCTCTCTCTCTCTCTCTCTCTCTCTCTCTCTCTCTCTCTCTCTCTCTCTCTCTCTCTCTCTCTATCCCTTTGTCTGTTTATCTTTTTTCTCTCTCCCCATCTCTCTCTGTCTCTATCTCTTTGTCCATTTATCTCTTCTCTATTTCTCTCCCTCTCTCTCTCTCCCTCTCTCTCTCTCTCATACACACACATCGCCAATCAAATGGCTCATACTCTCACTAGAGTAATATCTACTGACACAAACATGATGGCTGGTGCATTGTGTTAGTTAGACACGCGGCACGGTAGTGACTACACTACCACTAGGTTAAAGGGGAACTATTTTACTATTTCTT
>NW_028171123.1:0-1000 GCF_963971535.1 Notolepis coatsorum
GAATCATGTCCTTGGTGCGACTCCCGTGAGGGAGGACGGTACAGTGTACAGGGTCTGCAGTGTTTGAAACAGCACATTCCACAATCAGGTTTTAGAATAACATTTCCCTGCATGCACTGCTACCAGTATGAATGACCCCAAGTGCCCCGGTGACCAGCGACACCACAAAACGTACTCACGTACCGGCATGCAACTCACGTACCGGCATGCACGTGCACACTCACGTACCGGCATGCAACGTGCACACTCACGTACCGGCACGCACATGCACACACATGTACCGGCACGCAACGTGCACACTCACGTACCGGCATGCAACGTGCACACTCACGTACCGGCATGCAACGTGCACACTCACGTACCGGCACGCTACATGCACACTCATGTACCGGCACGCAACATGCACACTCATGTACCGCACGCAACATGCACACTCATGTACCAGCACACAACGTGCACACTCACGTAACCGGCACGCAACGTGCACACTCACGTACCGGCACTCAACGTGCACACTCACGTACCGGCACGCAACGTGCACACTCATGTACCGGCACACAACGTGCACACTCATGTACCGGCACACACGTGCACACTCATGTACCGGCGTCATGGACACATCCAGCACAGTTAACTCAACAAAATGAATGAAAGTGAATGTCCATGACACGTACTGTGGGTTAGGACATACAGTATAAGTCAAGGGCGTAGGATTGCTTTCAACAGTAGGGGGGACACTTTAAGCGGGGCGTTTGGTGGTCCTCCCCTGGGAAAGTTTGAGCATCAAACACTTAATTTTCCTGCATTCTGGTGCACTTTTATGATGGTAAATGGCTGCATTTATATAGCGCTTTTATCCCAAATGCTTTACAATTTGTTCTCACATTTTTATCCATTCACTCACACTTACACACACCGACGGCGGAGGCAACCATGCAAGGAGCCCAACCTGCTCATCGGGAACAGTTGAAGTTAAGTGTCTTGCTCAAGGACGCTTCGG